>NC_135505.1:30816115-30976115 GCF_052857255.1 Amblyomma americanum
TCTAGTGTGTGCGCAACTTCACGGATCGGGCCGGTGCAGCTAATTTGCCAAGCAGCAAATTTCTAGAGACTGATGTTTTGATCAGGCAGTGTTAACCCCTTTACCGTTTAGTGCTTTTGTGATAATTCCCACTTTTTTTTTTGTTTAATACCGTTTTGCTCTCATAATTTGCGCACCCCGGGTCTATTAAAAAAAAAGTTACTGGCACATTTTGTGCTCTCTGCTGCTCTAAACCAACAGCATGCACGCGGGAGCACACAAGGCAGGTTTGGGTAGATCGGCGCGGCCACATTGCCATACATTGCTGTATGCATCAATGAAATGTGCGAGTTGCAGTGGGACGCTGCCACGCCAGCCCCCCCCCCCCCCCCCACGAAAAAGTTGAATTGTGTGCCACTTACCCGGTTCGCTTGCGCTGCTGGTCGCTTTTCCGGACGAACAGTTGCAAGAGAAAACTGCCGGAATCTTTCGGCGGGCGTCCAAAACTACTGAACCATTTAGAGTTCGGTTTGCTTCTGGTCAGCTGGACTGCACCTGAGAGAACCGTTTTATCACGTTTTATTTCTATTTGCCGCTGTCTGCTGGCTGTGCGATTATATTGATTTTTTTTTTTTGGCCAGTGAGGAGGGGTTGTTGGGTATGGACATATTATAGTCGGCAATATACGAATATATTGCATGTTATGACCTTTTTAGCTCTTTTTTAGGACGTGTTCATGAAATCTCCACATAATTTGCACAGTCTCTTTTGTAGCGATAGCTACATTATGGTAACATTTCGAGCCTTCAGCGTGCAACCCTGTGGTGGCTGGTCACGAGACCAAGTTCCACTCAGCCAGCTGTAGCTATCGCGTCACTCCAGGTTTAACCAGAGCTAAACCACCGCCAATTTTTTTTGTAGCCTCAGTTTAAAGAAAAAAAAGTGTGCAAATTGTGCAAGCAACTACAGTACTACAGTGCAGGATAACTTCTTTTTTTCCTTTACTACTTCGGTGCACGTTGATCTGCCTTTATCCCTTCGGTTATTTGAGTGCAGCATGATCCCCTTCCTTCCCTTTTTTCCCTAGTACTTCCCACTTTTCCCTAATACTTCAGTGTTGGTTGATCCCTCTTTTTCCCCTTTTGGCACCTCAGTGCAGGAGATGTACTGGGAGGTGATGCGAAGGCGACGCTCTGTCGCTCTGGCACGTCTGGGCCTGCCATCCTGCTAAGGCTCCACCGCCGTTACTGCAGTTTCTTTATTTTAGTGCTGTGTACATAGGACCTGTTTTTAGAGACTCCACCTCGGCCCCACAGTTGTGTGTGTGCATGTGTCGACCAGCAGGCAAAAGTGCTGGCACTGCTGTTTAGGACCCCTAAGGCTGCAGAAGTTGCGGAGAAACATGGTCTCTCCGCCTTAGTTCCCCTGTGCATACATCTGCATGGGTATTCGTCTTGTGTGTACATACATTTGTGTATATCTCTGCATGAACGTATATGTGTATTGTTCACGTATGTTTACGTGTATGCCACGTATTTGCTTAACGGACGCATATATAGATTTGTATGTGTTTATGTGCATACTTTATGAAGCATACTTATTCACGGTTATGTCAAGCACTTAGTGCACCAGAGTCACAACAGTAATGTTTTACCACGAGTTAGCAGCCAGTCTATAAAAAATAATAATAATTAGCGTGAAATTGATAAACTGCACCTAGTGAGTGTCTTATGTTTTATATTCATGCATTTGTATTCAATTCGAAAATTAACCCAGTGGCTATTTTGGCAACTGCATTCCTATGTATAAAATGCAGATGTCGAGTTTATGCAGCATATGTGCGTGACTCAAGTAGTGATTGGAATTTTCTCATTGTTGTTCGCTGTTGCTCAACGCTGTACGCAATTATCATTTCGTGATAGAGCTCACACTGCTGATCTATGATGGCGACTATATAGAGGGCTGATGATTTCATTTAGGCCACAAATTGGGCATATTGCATTTCAGGCAAAAATTAAAATTTCTGCTGTTTAATAATGTTTCTTTAAAAAATTAAGCATTCTCTGCTTGCTGCTCAAGGCTTTCTTAGCCGTTTAGTTGAAGTATTCTTTTTTTTATTTTATTCTTGTCTGCAAATATGTGTGAATGGTGTATTTTTTTTTCGCCTGTATTCATTGTTGTTTTCTTGCATTGCTTTCTTCGGTGTAAATTTTGTAATGTTTAAAGAATGTTTTATTGATTTATTTCCTAACCGATTATTTGCATTTTGAATCTTTGCTCTGGGCGTTGCTGAAGAACGTTGCACATGGTTAGCTTATGGAGCTTTCCACTAGTTCTTCACAAATCGTGGTTGCAACACGTTGGCTTGACTACAATGCATTCTCATTTTTCTGAGCCTTGCTTGTATATTGTGATTTTGGCGGTAACTGTGATTGAGGAGTCATATAAAAGAATTCCTTCAATGTATAATCTGACATTATCTTAATGTGCACAGCAAGTTAGCACTTGTTTTTATCCTTTACACGTTTTCATGGAAAAGCAATTTTAAAAAATTAATGTTGGGAACAAATTTTTTTTTTCCTTACACCATTGTCACGAATTACCCTATTTAGTGTGAAGTGCATGTCTTCTGCATTTCATCTCGCATGTTTTTCTTATTGCCATGTACACTTGGATGCTTTAAGGGCAAAGCCAATCATTCCAGTTCTTGCTATTGCTGATTAGCAGTCTTTTTCTTCACCTTCTATACATTGGTGCGCACTCCTTTTTTAACTCTGCGCACAAAAAAAAAACAATTTTATGATTACTGTTGCAAAGCAGAAAGTTTGCCTATTTTTTATCATTATTGCTATTTTGTAGTTGCTGCTTTAATAATGTTGTCTTAACATTGGTGCTTCGCAGTTATCAGATTCACAGATGCTTAGGCTGGATCGGTGGTGAATGCCCCAACTTCATTCAGGAATGGCAGCTGTTGCGATCTTCAGTGCCACTGTCCTTTGTTCCTTTAAATACGGAGCTTGCATGTTGCACTTGTCATGTCTTGAAGTAATATGTGTGCGCTTGCTTCCTAAGCCAAAAGAATGATGCTTTTTCACTGACTTGTCAGTGGTGCAGGTGGTCACTGGTTTCCTGTGGTAGGCATTTTAAGGAAACATCAAGCAGCTCATTTTAGCAAGGCAAGAGTAAGCTACTGTATTGATTAATAGCGCTCCGCATCAATTTATCCTTTAAGGAGAGGGCTGGTACTTCGTGAAGTTAGCGAAAATGTAGGCATGTTTGGTGGGTGTAGTTATTGTGGCAGAGTGTAGTGCTCGCACTGCAGGTGGCGTAACCAGTTCTCTTTTGGCAAGCCACAGCATCCCATGTGAATGGGGCTTTGGTAAACGGTGTTGGGTGTGTCACTTATCAGCCATCCTTATTGCTTGGTTGACATTCACATTTGGAGCAGCAGTGGCATGATTCTGAGTACATTCTGTGCAATTTGAAGTCCTTGGCAGCGCCGTGATGTGCTGCAACCATCATAAATGCCGATCATGTGTGAAAAGTTGTAATCCAGTTAGTGTAGCCTGAGCCTCATGGTGCTCTTCTTACTAGCACTTGTATGGCATAGTTGAATGGCTGTCTTATCACTCGGTAGTGTGATCCCCTGACTTCAAACCTGTGTGTCATCTTTGGTGGAACCTGCATATTTTTGATGAGAAACTTCTAGAGGGGTCCAATGTGCTATCTAGAATGGAATTGCTGCAACTGTCACTATAGTCAACATGGATGTACCATTGTGTCCTTTCCCCCCTTTTCTGACTGTGAAAGAAAAGTTGTACAGGTTGACTCATGTGCAAGTCAACATTCCCTTAATTCCTGACCTTGGTGGAAGGCAGTTAGGTACATATATTTGTATGCTTAGAGTATGTGGTTTTTGCCAGTTGCATGTATAAATACTGCTGTATTGGCTGTGTATAAAGCTATTTGAAAATGTAGCAAATTACTTTTTAGCAATTTTAAATGAGCTTTGGGTTGTGCTAGTGTGTAGTGTATAAAGCTGCAAATGAGGTCATTTTTTTAGTTGCTCTTTTAAGTAGCAATATTTGTGGCTGTGCAATGTGCACATGAACTATGCTAGTGAAGATACCCTGTGACACATGTAGTGTGAAAGCTGTATCCAGCTATACATATGCATATGTTAGTAATTTAATTGCACAGCTACATACGTGCACAACTTTGTAGCTGGCGTGCATACTACTTTACAGTGGATACACAAAGTTTGGAGATAATGAGAATAAATGGTGTAAAAAATACTGCATCGTGTGTTCCTTCTGTAGTGCTGTACCACCCAGGCTTCTGATGCTTCTGCGGGTACTTTTACCCCCGCACTTCACAGCTTTTTCCACAGTACAGCTGTGGAGTATCGAATTATTGTTGGTTACTTTGGGCTGCCCACAGTGCCACAGCTGATGTCAGTTTCCTTCTTGTTTTAGAGTGTAGCCCTTAGGCTCGGGAATGTTGCCCTGGTCAGGTTGTCATAGTAAACGGAAGAGCTATAACAAAGTGAAATTTGGTTTATGAGGAAAGGAAATAGCACTGTATTGCCTCACATTTCAGTGGACACCTGTGCCATAAGGGGAGGGAGGAAGGTGGCAGTGAAAGAAGAGGTGCAGTAGTGGAGGGCTCCAGATAATCTGCACCACTTTACCTTGAAGACCACTTTACACAGGCGCCTTTGTGTTTGTATACGACAGCTGTATCTTACTGGTACTCACCTATGGGGGCAGAAACGTCCATGGAGGCTAACTAAAAGGGTTCAGCTGAAGTTAAAGGCAGTGCAGCGAGCTATGGAAAGAAAAATATGGTTTATGGGGGTTTAACGTCCAGAAGCGACTCGGGCTATGAGGGACGCCGTAGTGAAGGGCTCCGGAAATTTCGACCACCTGGGGTTCTTTCACGTGCACTGACATCACACAGCACACGGGCCTCTAGAATTTCGCCTCCATCGAAATTCGACCGCTGTGGCCGGTATCGAACCCGCGTCATTTGGGCCGGCAGCCGAGCACCATAACCACTCGGCCACCGCGGCGGCCAGAGAAAAATGATAGGTGTAACGTTGAGAGACCAGAAGCTGGCAGAGTGGGTGAAGGAACAAATGCCTGTTAATGGCATCCTAGTGAAATCGTGAGGAAGAAACGGGCTTGGGCAAGACATGTATGCGAAGGCAAGATAACCGACCGCGCGTGTCTTTAAGGGTTATTGAGTGGATTTCAAGAGAAGACAAGCGGAGGAGGAGGCGGCAGCAGAAAGTTAGGCAGGCGGATGAGGTTAAGTTAGTGGGGATGCGAGGATAACCATCCTTTGCCGCAGCTGGCAAAGGACGGTTAATTGGGGAGACGAGAGAGGCCTTTGCCCTGCAGTGGGTGCAGTCAGGCTAATGATGATGGTGGTGATGACAGCACACAGGTGCCTTTGTGGAGCGCCCTAACCACTGAGCCATCGCGGTGGCCTCATTTGCTTCCATTTTTTGCTCTCTCCGATGTAGAGACTGGTAAGTGCCCTCATTTTTGCCTTTCCTCTGCCACCCTCACCATGAAATCATTGGCTCGCCCTCGCTTAGAAAGCTCATCCTCTCTCGCTTTCACCCTCAATTTGTCCGCCCTGTGTGACTGCAGCTCTCATAATCAGCACTGTTGACATTCGAGGTATTTTTTTACCAGTGTGTCAATGCTGCTGAGTCACACTATAGGAGCAAATAATTGTTCACTGCATCTGCTTTCCACTGTGTTGAGCCGCATGGATCTTTTGCTTAGTACTTCAAAGTTCTGAGTAGCCAAAATGGTCGGAAGAAATGACATAGGGACTATGGTCATGTAGCCATTCACAGGTAAGAGGCGGGTTAGTCTGGTACTTCTGGCAGCGCCTAAAATTAACTGTGCCGGTAGAATTTGGGCCGTGAAAAGCACAGAAAAATCTAATATCCTAAGCAGCGAATCAGAAGAGAGTCCCGGGGGGATTTCAGCCAGCAAATTCTCTCATCTGTGGCATAGTAGACGTGCACTACTATAGTTGATTCGGCTGACCTGCCCTCCGCGCACACTCTGCAAGTTTGGAGGGAGTGTAGCGACAAATGACACGAAGAAGGGAAATTCGGACAGGGGTCACGCTTGATTCGCTGCCTGGAGGCGTGCGGCACTCCTGGCAGGTTAGACAAAATTCCGAATCAAGCTGTTTCCACAGGCAAGGCATTGAAGCGTAAATGAGTGGGGAACTATATAAGACAAAAGGGAGAGTATACGGTGAAATTAACGCGTTTAGCTGCGTTACACAGGTAACATATTGCAATGACCAAAAAAGGATGATGCTAAGCGTACACAACGTATGTCATGCGATTTAAGCTAAACAAAACAACACGAGATACATGTAGAGATCGAACCACGCGCTCGCAAAGGAGGAAGCGTTAGGGAGAACGAGGGGAAACGATGGCTTATCTTCAAAGTGTAAAGGTGCTGAGCGCCGACGGTCTGCATACGATCGCTGCGGTGCCCACCTAGCTGGTGTCACGAATGCCGGAGGGCTGCGGCCACGCATCTTTGCGGCTGCTGTTGCCGCACTTGACGTATCGGGCCTCAGCGGGAGTTGCCTGCCATATCCGCTAGCTTGACTGACTGTCGCCGCACGTAAAGACTTCCTCTAAACAACCTGATCGGCTCGTACGTGTTTTCCGTGCCCCATGCACCTACTGTGCATGCGGGGGCGTCAAGAGCATTGGGGAGCAGTGGCGTCTTAATTCGCCCCTCGGAGACGGCCTTCGACGGCCTGTGTCGTCCTCGCATGCTCTTTGAGAGAGTATAGCGTGCCGCCCCGTGGGAAACGAGGAGGTAGTGGGCCCACGGGGGAGGATGGAGTTATCCGAGAGAAGAGTTACTGTTAGTATTTGTGATGATGACCTGTCCCCAATATTTGATTGGGCGTGCTTTACTCTCCTCTATCTCCTTTTCAACATGTTTTCCTTTCCCCGGTCCATGGTTGGATGAGTGTTTGTGTTTTGACCTAACTGGTAATTGTTGTCCCCACTGAGGGCGGGGATAGGGATTAAAAGAAGACGTTTTGGTGAGACCGAGGGTTGATTTCGTCCGGTCACTCTGCAGATCAATCAGGATGTATATAGTTTTTCTCCTTGTTGTACCTTCTGTTCTTTCTTAACTCTTTTATATGTGATTAAACAGTTTACCTTCCTGAAGTTCCTCGAGTAATATGTGGCTGTGCAAGTTTAGAACCTCAAGACGTCGGCATCCAACAGCTTCTTCTACCTTTCCCCTTTGGGCTGTCATCAAAGAAGAGGAAGGGGAAATTCTCAACTATGGTTAACTGCAGTGCGGCCTTCACACGTGGCTTGGCCGTTTCATGGACCGTGCACCCGCTGTTCCTTCGTCGAAGAGAGCAGCCGCGCAAAGGGTGATGCCTTGGGGCTCGGAGGGTCAGCGCAGCTGCGCACATGTTCGAAGGATGCGGATCGACTGCTTCCGTCAACATCTGGCCAGTCTTTACAATGAGATATAGGATTAGGACGGCCATGAATGCGAAAACTGTGTGGCATCGTCGTCTGAGTAAAGCCTCCGCCTACCAAGCATGGCAAGAGGCACGCAGTGTTCAGGGGGATTTCCCTCTCTCCGGCTGCCACGGATGACAGGTGCATCAAGGGAAGTTTCCCTCTCCACTTGCTTGGAAGAGGAGCTAAGGACCTGACTAAGAGTAACTCAGAAAAAATGAAAATGACTCGGACAACAGCAGGCCTCCCGAAGAACTGTCTGTGCAAAAATGGGGCTTGCGGGAGCTATGCCTTCAGCACATTATTCGGGAAGGGCAACCTGGGTTTCACAAGCCCCACCCATGGCTATGTTTGAAACAGCCGCCTGCCGGTAAGGTGAACCACTACGCCGGTAGTGGTATGAGGACTCGCAGGGATCTATCAATGTGATACATTTTGAGTATTTACCAAAGTGGGAACGAACAAACAACTGGAGATGATAAAATAGGGAAAGTATAAGGAATCGCTAGAGGAAATGTTAATTTTCTCAGACAACAGCAGGTCTCCATGCAAAATAGTATAAGGCAGAGAGCCTCGCGAAGATATGTGTGCAAAAATGAGCCTTGGGGTGCTATTCCTTCTCCATAGTCTCTTCTCTGCATTGTGAAAAGAGATTACGAATGGTGATGGAATAAAAAGAGAATCAGAACCAAATTAGATCGATGAGTGAAAGACAATATGAACTCACAATTGGAATAAAATCAGAACTGGAATAGATTAAAAGAAGATCGAAGTGCTGTTGCGTTTCCTCCGCATCAATCCAATTGAACGGCCCTCATTTTTTTTCCAGCCGCCTTCGGATGGAATGCGTCCTCTGTTTTTTTTATTCTCACACGTCGGTTGCCTCGCCGTGGATGCTTCAGGTGTCCGACGACGGATCCTCGCTGCCCGTGCACATGGTTTGTATATCCCCTTCAGGCGCGAATTAAGACAACAAGAAGGAAAATTGTGATTCCTTCAAATATTGCCTATAAACAGCAACCAAAACTGAGTGGTATGAAAAAAAACGTGTTTATTGAGTCAACAAAAATTTTTTGTGATGTGTACATTTGTACACATGGCGCCTCTAGGCCGTAAAGTATGTCGACAGCCACTCACACAGGAAGAACTATTTCCAGATGCTGTAACTCTTCACAAGTACTTCAGAATGAATTTTCAATTCCTATCAGCTTGCCCACATCGATTGCTTCTACTTTTTGGTATGAAATTCATAGTAACAATCCTTTGTGGCACTTAGGCAGAGGAAAACTCCGCATTTGCGACAGCAAACTCGGGACTTCGAAACACAGCCTGTGTTTCGGCACCTTTGCGGGAAGTTGGCATTCATGTGAATTGGCCAGTGATTGTTTCCGTCAATCCTTGTAGAGTTTGTCGGCATAGGCATGCCGATATGTGACTTTCGGGTAGGCTTTGCAGAGCTGGTGCTTGGTCTTCCCCTCTTGTTGGGTGCAATCCTGTTGCTTGCAATCAAGCTCCTTGCAATGTCGACTGAAATGCCATAACATCCTTCATATCCTTTTTTGGCAGTCCCTCTGCGTTAGCATCGCGAATGTACTCAAGCCAGCTGTTGCAAACTGCAAAGGAAAGGAAGTGGGAGATTACCCTTACTGGCCATTTCTTCGTCTTTGCACGAAGGGGGTAGAGCGACATCAAAAAGTCCAACTTGTCGACGCCACCCATAAATCGATTGTACTTGGCGATTACCTGCGGGCAGTTGATGTCGGCATGCTCCTTTGCTGCTTCACTCCATCTCTTCACCTTGGTGATCGTGCCTGGTCCTGCAACTGTAGAGGTCATGTTGACTGGACCATTGTCGTGCCAGCGAACAATGACCATGTCTTCCTCTTCAGTAATCTTGAAGTCGTAGCTTCCGCGCCCTCCGTTCTTCAGCTCTTTTTCGCTTTTCAGCTCACAGCCTAGAAGTCTGTTGGACCTAATCGTGCCAGACGCTAAAATTCCAAGCAATTTCAGCTCTCGGAAGAGCGGCACAGAAGAAAAATAATTGGCCATGAAGCATCTCATGTTGAGACCATGCGGGAGCGCTTCCACAAGCCGCATCACAACCGAACCACCAAGGCCCAAATGTGAATGGTCGTTGCTTACGCCAGTTCCTTTCCCTTGATAGAGCTCAAAGTCATGAGCCATGCCGTCTGAACTACAGCGGACGAATACTTTAAGTCCTTCAGGGTTTGACTTGTTCTTCACAAACTGCTTAGCGGGGACCCTTCCTGTGAAGGGCACCATTTGTTCGTCAATGCTGCTTTCTGTGAGAGGTTCTAAAGCGAGACATTGACTTCTGACGGCATCAATGATTGGCACCACATTACAAAACTTGTTCTTCAGCGGATCCGGCGGAGCATCGACATCAGTAACATGCAGTGCTGCTCGTAGCTTGAAAAAGCGTTTGCATGTCATTGCATCTGCAATGCAGGGGATTCTTGTGTCCTCCTGCCAATACATTCGGATTCTCGGAAATTTCAAGATTCCCATTCGTATCATAATGCCAATAAAGACTGATTTCTTCCGATGTGGTATTCAGCTCGACTCCATCTCTTTTCAGCACATAAATGTTGGTGAAATGTGCTAGATCGTCAAAAATGTTCTCTGGAAAGTACTTCATGAAGTACTCAAGTGGCTCAAGTACCGCTGATCTGCGGTTAGGAATGAAGGTGCATTCAGTGTTTACCGGCGAGAATTTCTTCTTAATCCACTTCACCACGGTTTTCTTTCTTTTCGTTGGCGGTGGCCCCACTGGCTGCACATTCTCTTCATCATCACTACTACTACTGATGGTGTGGTCTATTATCAAAGAATCTTCAGTTGAAGTTGCCTAGAATGAAATGGAAAAGTTTAAGAAATATATCGGGAGATGTTTCAAACTGCTTGCCAAATCTTACTAACCACAAATTCGGCAGATTCTTCGAATTCATCGTCCGAGAAGTCCCCATCTGAGATGTTCCCGTCGGCTATTCTGGCCAAAAGAGCTTGAGCAGACCTAGTCGATGCCTTTTGCCGGCATACTGAGTGCTCTTTGAGACCTATAATGTACAATATATATATATATATATATATATATATATATATATATATATATATATATATATATATATATTCAAAGTTGAAAACGCTTCATTATAGCCATAGATTTATTTTGAGTGACGTTTCGGACAGAGCCTGTCCTTTCTCAAGACTATATATATATATAGCGAAAAGGTCGCAACTGGTTCGATTATCTAGGTTTATTCACCAACGGTTTCAGACGATGGACCATCCTTCATCAGGGTAAAGTCGAATGAATACACAGATGTGCGCATTTACGGTCCTAAATGCAGAGGGAGAGGAGGCACGTTCTCTCTCTTTCTCTATGTCGGCGTCCACTAAGGGGAAAGGAGAATGGATGCGAAACAAGTTAAAAAAAGCTAGTTAAAATACAGAGGTGACAGACATGCAGCAGAGCTTAGAGGGATGGATTTTCGCCGAGAAGACTAAAGCAAGAAAGGTTTCCTTCTGCGGAAGCGAGAAGTTCGAGCACAAGGGGAAAATAACGAAAACACAGAAAACAAGAAAAGAACAAAAAGGAAAACACCAGAATACACTGAAACAAAACACAAAGGAACACATAGCATGACCCGCTCCCTAGCGGTGCAGATGTTAAGAACTCTTGTAATGTAATTTACTGTCAGCTGTCAAGGCCGCGTCATTACGCCTTGTTCAAGAGGCACCAGTGACCGTTACGAGGGCAACGTGTCGCCTCAGCGGCGGAAAAGCGGTCGTCCAGACGCCGTGTCGAAACCCGATCCCACAACTAGCCGCCGCAGAAAGCAACCACCGGCCGTTCGTCAGAGGGCGCCTGCGCCGCGCGTCCCACCGCTGACAATTCCGAGAAGGGAGCTTGGAGGACAAGGAGGAAAAAGGGAAACCGGCATGGAGTAAAGAAGAGGGGGGGGGGGGGGGGGGGGGGCGCATGGTGAGCAGGATAAAAGGAAAACAAATGGAAAATAACAGACGGGAGCTTCTTTCTCAATTGGAAAGGTTTTTGAGGAAGGCAAAATTGCCCAAGTTCTCATTAATGCCGTGGGTTAATGTCCGAAATTTATGTATGAAATACGATTCCCTTTGTTCTCTTTGGCGGCCGGTTTGAAAACCCGACTGTAGGAGGATGACCCGGATGCTTTCAAATGAGTGCTGTGGCAGACATAGGTGCTTAGAAAAGGGTAGGTTTGGCAGTGTGTGAACGTGGGCCTTGTGGTTGTTGAATCGCAACCTGAACGGAGTTTCTGTCTGGCCGATGTACTGCATGCCGCACACGCTGCAGTGAAGCATGTAGACCACATTTGCACTGTCGTAATTTAGAGTTTCTTTGATTGTGAAAGTAAAGTCAGAGAAGGTACCTTTTGCAATTCCTGTTGTCAGCATGTGACAGCAAACCTTGCAGCGTGGTTTTCGGCAGGGTTGACACCCGGGGTTTGGGTTAGCATTGGGCGATGTTCTGGATTTAACTAAAATGTTCTTGCTGCGCCGGTATACCGCTCTTGGTGGCTGCTTAAAAATATCCATGATGATATCCATGATGAAGAGCTCTGCGTGGTATCGCCGGAATGGATTAATGTGCGCCTCTCGCGCTCGTCTTTATGGACGCGCATGCTTGTTTAGCCTATGCAGCGGTGTGTTGTGGGAAAATACAGTGAAATGCTAGCAGAGCTGCTTTGTTGCGAGTACGCTTGTGCTTTTATAGCTCGTGTAGCTATTCGGCAGCGCTTGAGCACAACGATTGCTTGTGGAAACTGTTGTCCCCAGTCGTTTTCTGTACTACGGCGTGCACGATGTAGTATCCACCTTTCATGAATGGCAGGCAATATACAGCGGAAAACGCCAACCTCACTGATCGGGGATATTTCATTGAACATTATGTTCCGAATGTAGCCTTCATCTCTGAAGCGGCGGCCCTTGCTCAGCTGGTGTTCGCATCGCATGCCGGATGATCGGAGATACTGAAGAATTTGCTCTTCGGTGGGCACTACAGCCTGCCTCGGACTTCGCACCAAGCCATCAGTCAACCCTAGAAATCCTCCAGGTACCAGGTGCTGCCCAGGACACGCCACCGTTGATAGATTCCAACAAAACGTGCTCCGCAGCGGCACTCAGTTCGGCCGGGTTGGGCGCGCAGTACCCTACCAGTGAGCTCCCAGCGTTGTACGCGAGGTGGCAGCACAGGAAAATGAAAAAAGCGGATTGTACACACCGCCGCTGAAGGGGATATACACTTGTTTCTATAACGCTTTTCCTTGATGATCCCAAGGGGCAGAACGAGCTCGGTGTGAAGTTGGCCTTGTAGGCAGGCTGACCAAAAATGCTCGGGCAGACATTGCTGACAGACCCTGAGCAGAGGGGATTGACATCGGCCTTCCAGAGGCCGACTTCGTCGGTCCGATGCGTCTTGCCGATTTTCCCCCATCGGGCCGTCTATAAGGCTACGCACAACCCAGACTGCATTTTAATTGTTTGGCCAGTGGCCCGAGATCATATGTCAATGCGAGCCCAAGTAAGAACAGATCACTTGAGACCTCTGTCCGGCGGTTCGCGGTCACTGCAGCCCCGATAACCAATACCAAGCTATATTAACGCAGCCTTTTGTGTTGGGTCCCTTTCCTCTTAACCTCTAAAGCTTCGTGGGGAGAAGTTGCTTGCTGCACACTCGCGTCCAGTGGCCCGCGGCTGGCATTGCATGGCTTGCTAGATATTGAATGAAGTCATTACCCTCTCGTTTGAATTAACATAGAGAGGATGATTAATGAATGGCTTCATTTAGACACCCTTTCGAGGTTACTCTAACGAGAGGACTAGTAATGACTTCATTCATTCATTCGAGCCAGCTGCAGGCCACTGGACGCGGGTGTGTAGCAGTTAACTGCTTAATATATTCCCCGCGAAGCTATGCCAGAATTGCTTCAGTGCATAAAGGTGAACGTCGTAACAATAAAACTTTTTATTACATGAAGAATGCATTACTGTTATGCACTGGCTTTATTTATGCAGGTATGAACTCAACAGTCAGTTAACAAGAGCAAGGTGTCAGGCTATAGTTGGTTCTGCATAACGAAAGAAAACAGCGTCTAGAACGGGGGCACACGGGAGGACTCCCGACTTTAATCGTTGCGTCATCACAGGCAGAGCACGTACGAGATAGGCTCACCCGGGAAACCGTAGAAGCGGTCGAGATTCATTAGGCCAATTACCAGTGCATAAAAACACTCTCCCTTTGTTTGTCTAGGAAGGAGATGGAATTCCTAGGTGACATGACGAATGTTTCCAAAAAAAACATAGAATCTCAGAAAAACAACCCATCGGGACGTTTGGAATATCCCCCCGTAGGTTCTCATTTTTCCCGAACACATCCAAAAAACGTTCCCACAGCTAGCAGTGTCCAAAAAGTTGTGCGTCCTAGGGAAAGCCCCAAAAGGTTAGTGCTCGATTTTTCGCCTCTGGTTCAATAAAAATATTCCTCTCTTTTCGTGCGGCCTCCACTCATCTAAGAGCACATGTTTGCCAAATTTCAGGCACATAATTACGTTTCAGGAGGTGTAATCTACCTGTCCACTCGTGTGAATGCGCGCTGGCTCGGCCGTCCTGCACCTACCTGTTTACATGAATGTCCTAGCATTTTACACACAACAGAAATATGAATTTAAAAACACAACAGCAATTAGCAGCGCCTTACAGAACTCATTTAATTTTAATAGCTGTGCTCTTTACATTTAAATGAATACAAACCGCAGGCGCATATGTCTGCACCATTCAATACACAATGTACGTAGCACTAGGACATCAGCATATAATGATA
The DNA here is from genome assembly GCF_052857255.1 of Amblyomma americanum. Taxonomy (NCBI): domain Eukaryota; kingdom Metazoa; phylum Arthropoda; class Arachnida; order Ixodida; family Ixodidae; genus Amblyomma; species Amblyomma americanum. Next base: position 30,830,509 of record NC_135505.1, read on the forward strand.
GCCACTTTTTTTCTCTAGCTCTGAGAAATTTAAAAATAAAGCAGAAAAAATTCAATGCATGGAGGCTGAAAGTTGATGCACCTTGAGAAAACATTCACAGGACTACAAAGGCATATATGCACACGCAAAAGCAAACGCATGTAAAGAGCAACTTGGGTGGCCAAACGAAAAGACGAGAGGCGCGTACGCTGCATACACGTACGCTGTTTCAGGTCGCGGATTTTCTGCAAGTTGAAACCCCCCTCTCGCTTAGAGACTCGCATGAGCCTCAGAGCAAGCTTCAGCGATGTGTTCATGTTTTTATGGGGTTTAACATCCCAAAGCGACTCAGGCTATGAGGTATACCGTAGTGGAGAGCTCCGGAAATTTCGACGACCCGGGATTCTTTAACGTGCACTGACATCGTACATCAGAGACGTGTTATCAAAACAGAAAAGAAATGATAGGTGTGACGTTAAGAGACTGGAAGCGGGCAGAGCGGGTGAGGGAAGAAACGCGGGTTAATGACATCCTAGTCGAAATCAAGAGGAAGAAATGGGCTTGGTCGGGGCATGTAATGCGAAGGCACGATAACCTCTGGTCCTTAAGGGTAACGGAGTGGATTCCAAGACAAGGCAAGCGTAGCAGGGGGCGGCAGAAGGTTAGGTGGGCGGATGAGATTAAGAAGTTTGCGGGGATAGGGTGGCCTCAGCTGGTACAGGACAGGGTTAATGGGAAAGATATGGGAGAGGCCTTTGCCCTGCAGTGGGCATAGTCAGGCTGATGATGATGATGACTGAGAACCATATTGCCGATTAAGAAAATGTAAGAACTGGCCTCGCATTTGATATTGACAGCCTTCAATTGTGCCAGCTTCGGCATCTTCGCCGACCTGCCTAGACCTCATTCTTTTGCTCAGAACAATAAAATAAAATGTTGAGGTCACCGGCTAAGTCTGAGTTACTCATGCATTAAACTCGCCGTCATTTAATAAAGGCAAAAAGCAACCTTCCTGCTCGTTTGCTTTCGCGTCTTCATGGCAGCGCTCTATGCGCTTGTTGTTCGCGATTGACAAACTGCACTGCAACCTTTCACAGATGGATACGATAGCACGTAAATCGTGCTGTTTCTTTTTCTACGGATTGTGTAGTACTGACAAAAGCGTACTGCGCACTAAGAGATAAGGACACAAGGAAGCAAGGCACATGGAATACACGACGATGAGATGACACTAGCTTGCTTGCCGGTACTACACAACATCGAAGCTTTCGCGCTCGGACCCCCTAACCATCCCTGCCTAGGCGTTCTGGCGGACATTATAACCGTGCGCTGGGCAGTCGGGTCACTTCTCTAGGAGATTGCTTAAGTTTCAGAGGTTGGCTGCAGGGAACCCACTGCGCGGTCCTGGTTTCCCTGTAAGCATAAACCGCCGCGTCTTTAGCCAGACGGCACACCGCCACTTACAGGAGGGAGATCGCAGTGTATCTGAAAACCTTATGAATTTTCCTACACCGCTTTCAGAGCAGGATTTCATGGATCCAACCTGAGTATGAACCCTGGCCTGCCTGGGCCTCCAGACATCGGACTTCATGAGCGGAACTGGCCCTCACAGTTACATGAAAGTCGCTGCAGCCTCTCATGTGGTGCGCTGCCTCAAAGGATGGGTTCCAGCCATATCCATCCCCACCACCCTCGTTGCAATTCTACAAAACTGGGCAGCCGAAACCGCCCTTGGCCCATCCAGCCGGCGGGGCGGTAGCCGTGCACGTGCCGAATGGATTCCCCCCCCCCCCATGGTTCGCTTTCCCCCCGCGCAGGGTAGCAAACCGGTTATTCTTCCGGTCAACCTCCCTGCCTCTCCTCTTCCTCCTCTTCCTCTCCACATGGCAGAAAAGGAGCTCTCATTAGAGAGAAAGAGAGACAAAAACAATCAGGATGTACGCGACATGAACCACGCTAAAAACAAATTTGCCACCTCATTGGAAGAAGAGGAAGAAGGAGTTAGAAGAGTCGAAAATGGAGGAAGGAGTCGAAAATACGTCAGTGGGGCCATATCGCACGGCTCCGCGAACCTTCGAAGCGACAGCAGGATCATGTTCGCAAGCAAGCGCAGAAATGTGACGAACATCTCATACAGTGGTGTCACCGGCATGTAGTCCAGTCAAGCCATTATGACGCCTTAGGACACTCAGCCGCGGAGGAAGCTTAGCCGGAGAACGAGGTTTCGTATCAAGGTGACGTTGACCACAGGTCGCAGTCCTGGACGACGGCACGAAAAAAGCCAACGAAACAAGTACATAAAGTGTTTAATGTCAAGAACGCACATGCACACAAAACATACACACACACACGCACACACACAACAAACAAGACCACAGTGTTCCTCTAATGTCATTGCCATCGGTTATCAAACCGCATCACTCAGTTTCAGGTGCATGCACTGTGGAGCGCCAGCAGTCAACATTAAGTGCATCAAACTCTGTGCTGCCATCCCCAGCCTTGCAGTCTGAACCGTCGCGCGCACAACACCAGCATATATCATGTAGTCGCCATGCAGACAGCACTTTCCTGCTTCACGTCCATGGACACCTGGAGCTCGGATTTTCCAGACAGCGAAATCAGGTGTTCCTGTACCGATGCAGTACCACACAATTCGTCGAAGGCAGATGCGCAGTGATGTTTGGCAGGTGCTGCTGGCCCTCCACAATACTCGTCACAAATTTCGCTGCCTTGTTGAGCAGGCCCAGATTCTGCTCTTTAGCATCGTTCATCGCTGCACAAGTCCACACCACATCTTCCCAGGCAGAGCACCTTGCACTAACCCTCGTTAGGAAGACGTTATTGGTGGTCATCTCTTGAAGCACACCAAGAACCGCGTCGAACGTGTGTCAGTATGTTGTGGGCGGCGCCGAAATTATAATTCACTGGGCCAACCTACCCACCGCTGCACACTCCGTAAATTAGGACGGGGAGGAGCGACAAAAGTACTTCACCCCGCGTGCGAAAGATGAGATTCGACTGCTGACCGGCGATAGGAGTCATGCCCGGTTAGCCGTTGACCAGAGGCATGAAGAGTAGGCAAGTTCCGCAGCGTACCTCTTTACTTGGGCAAAGAACTACCAAAGTATAGTACAACAGAAAGCCCAACAAAGAGGTAGCGCCGTACACTGACGCGATGCAAATAACACAAGCCCAAAAGGAATACGCTAACACAACAATTAACACAAGGAAGGAAACAACAGGGCGATTACTATAAAACAATGCTATGTGAAGGAAACCCGGCCGTACAAAAGATTAAAACGAGAAACACAGCAAGCAACAAGGCAGAAAGAAAAGAGTACAAGACAGTGGGGAGAAACGGCGGCCTAGCTGCGGAGCGGCAAGATCCGGTCGCAGGGAGCGTCGAGCTGCGGTTGCTCGTCGCGGGGCTGAAAAGGGGGCTTGCGGATACAGGCGAACTTGGGCCTCGCGTCTTCAGGGCCGCCGTCTCCGCGTTCTACGCGTCAGACCACCGCCTAGGCTCGCTTGCCGACCACTGCCCTGACTGACCTCTTCACGACCGCACGCGCCGAAATCTCCAGACGAACTGCCCAGCGCGCGGCGTTACCGCCGTCGCGTTCTCGTGGGAAAAAAAAAACAACACAAAAAACTCTTCAGGCGCCGCGTTGAGAGGGATGCAGGTCTTGAAAGGGGGGAAAGACACACACACGAAGGAATGTTGAAAGGATTCGGCATAAAGCCCTAATCCTACGAGGAGTGTCTCCGAAGTTCCCGAAGTGTGCCGGGCATTCAACCCGTTTCTGTTTTTTCCCCAACTTGCAAGCGCTGTATGCCTTCACTGGTGACAATGCCAGGAGTGGCTTTGAGTGATCCCTCCAGCATCGCAATGAGTCAGCCGTTCCCACGTGGAGGGGGGGGGGGGGGGGCAAAGTCGGCGCCACGGCGCCACGACATGTTTCTGAAAAACATCGGCGCCGTGGCTACCGCTGCGGCAAGAGTATAAGAAGCACAAGGTAGGCACACATTTTGTAACAACGTGTTGCCAGTGCTCCCGATGCGCCGCACAACCAAGCTTCTCCCGAATTGTCCAACCAGGACCGACAGCAACTGAGCAGTCTTCAAGGTCAGTCAAGAGGTGACCAACGGAAGTTTCTTTAGGCGTGGTATGCATATCACGGCATCAAAAATCTCGACCATTAGTGGGGCCGTCTCCTCCCTCTCTCTGTAAGCCTTGTGCACGTCTAGGTGAAAGCTCCGTAGGCGCCCACATATGCTTTGAGTGTTGCTCAGTGCGCATTGGTCCATGTGTATTCGGTCGTGCGCACGGACCTCGCTGATGCAGGGGGGCTGTCTTGGAAGCCAGGAGATGAGAAAGGCGCGTCGTTTTCACCGCCGAACCCATGGCACCTCGCCCACTCGGTCGTCGTAAGAGCGCAGGCAAAGCTTCCCCGGGTCAAACTCTGCCAACACAAGCCTCCTCGCCCGCAAAGCCTTGTTCCACGAGGTTATACTCTTCTATAAGCCAGCATTCGTTGAGCGCCCCCGCAGAGCAAGAGCGTTCGCTGCGAAGGCCACGTAGCAAGTGTTCGAGTATTCAACGCCAAGTGTAATGGCCACCCACACCATCCATGCTAATATCGCCGTTTCAACTAGCTCGAAAAAAATCCGTCGGTGCCGCAGTACCAAATGAAGCAGGTATATTTCTTGCACAGCGGTCTAAGCTGCACTTGGACGAAGCGTTGATACTCACACTGCCAGCGTACGAGGTCATTCTCGGAACACGAGTCCTTGCTTGTTGCCACCCAATGGCCACTGGATGTCCCTTGGATGTCCTGCTGACGTCCTGAACGTCCGCAAGACGTCCACGGGAGTTTTAATGTCCATTGGGCTGCAGGATCTCAGGATCTTGAGATGCGGCCGTGGCGATTGCACTGGTAGCACAGTACGTGATCAACCCTGGGGGCGTGCTCCGAGGCCACATCATTTGGGAATCAGCCGAAGGAACGAAGCCTAGCACGGCTACGAACACGAGAGCACACGAGACCCTCCAGCGCCAAGTGCTACAATTCGTCTTCTTAGCAAATGGCGCCATTGGTTTATTTATTTGCAATACCCCCAGGGCCTTTTTAGAAAAGGCATTGAAGAGGGGAGCGAGTTAAAGAAATAAAAAATACATATCTGACGTGTTCACAGGGGTATGAATAACAACAGTAAGACGATGACAAATACAAAAATAAACACAATGAGCAACAACACAATATATATAATCCTGTCAATATACAATTTTAGCTAAAGTGGTACGAAAGTTTGAGTTGTTGATGGAAACAATGTTTCTGGGAAGGTGGCTCCATTCCGTTGATGTTCGAGGCGTGAATGACTGCAGGAAATCCTGTGTGTTTGATCTATCGAGGCAGAATTTATGATGATGGTCTAAGCGACGTGATATATAATGTGGTTGAAGAACGACGTCGATTAGATCATCATCATTAAGTCGGCCTCGATAGATCAGGTGCCGGATCCCTGTAGGCTTGAGAGCTGGGCAGTCCCACAGTTAGTGATGAATGCCGGCTTCAATGTCCTCGTGTTTGTTTCCTCGGCCAGGGTGTCCGATATGTAAACACGAGGACATTGAAGCCGACATTCATCACTTACTGTGGGACTGCCCAGCTCTGAAGCCTACAGGGATCCGGCAACTGAAGGTAGCGGGTCTTTCACCAAGCAACCCTGCTTCATACATTGCCGGGACGCAGGGACCATACCATGGTTCTCTACTGGACTTCATCAAATCAGCTAGCCTTTTTCTATTCATTTAATCTCTACTGCATCATTCATCACACATTCACCCATCATTGATGCCCTGGGTCAATAAATTTTGCTTAAAAAAAGAATGAATTCGTTATTAAGGATAGGATGATGATACACCCTATGAAACAGGACTAGGATGGAAGTTGAAGGTCGTGCTTCCTGGCTGTAATACTTTCAGTTCGGCTGTAATTCGAGTAAATAAAACGAACGGAGTTATTCTGAACAAGTTCTATGGTGCTGATTAGTGTTTCGTGACGTGGAGCCCCTACAGATGATGCATATTGTAGTTTTGGGCGTATTAGAGTCTCGTATGTATAACTTTAATGAGGATCGAACTGTCGAAAAGTTACGCCGTAGATAACCAAGCATGCGGTTTGCATTGTTAATTACATATTCGATGTGGGTATTCCATATGAGGTTATATGATTATATGAATTTAGTGAGTCTAAAGGAACGTTATTCAAATAGTATACGTGCGGGGCATTGGTAATCCTGATTACGCACATATATTTACATTCACTGATGTTAATTTGCATTAGCCATAATTCACATCAGTTAGCAATTGCAGTGAGATCGGCCTGAAGGAAGTTAATATGAAAAGAGCTATTAATTTCACTGAAAATAACACAATCATCGGCAAAGAGATGAATGTTAGAAGATATCTGAGAGGGCAGGTCATTAATATAAATTAAGAAAAGTGAAGGGCCTAGTACAGATCCCTGAGGTACACTAGAGTGCACAGCAGAAAGCGAAGAGTTCTGACCATTAACGGAGACCAATTGCGAACGATTAGTAAAAAAGCATTCAACCCATTTTAAAACGGGGCCGCGCGGTGGCTGAGTGGTTATGACGCTCGGCTGCTGGCCCGAAAGACGAGGGTTCGATCCCGGCCGCGGCGATCGAATTTCGATGAAGGTGAAATTCTAGAGGCCCCTCTACTGTGCGATGTCAGTGCACGTTAAAGAACCCCAGATGGTCGAAATTTCCGGAGCCCTTCACTACGGCGTCCCTCATAGCCTGAGTCGCTTTGGGACGCTAAAGCCTCATAAACTAAACCAAACCATTTTAAAACGTTAGGCTCAATGTTATGATGACTAAGCTTATGAAGTAGTAATTTATGATATACTTTCTCAAAAGCCTTAGAAAAATCGAAAAATATGCAATCAGCGATTGAAGAATGGTCCAGAATGCGGTGCAGATTATGGGTGAAAGATACGAGCTGAGTTTCACACGAGTATGTTACGGAATCCTTGTTGTGCCAGTGTAAAGAATTAGTTAGATTCAAGAAATTCTGTCAGCGCTTTAAATATTATATGATCAAGTAACTTGCAGCACGTACTTGTTAGTGAGATGGGGCAATAATTTTTGACAATATTTTTGCTGCCCGACTTGCGAAGAGGAACCACCTTCCCAATCTTCCATTGCGTAGGTAGGGTACATGAGTCAAGAGATTGCTGAAAGATCATCGTTGGTATGATGGAACTATATGTGGAAGTATTATCCTTCAAAAATGTTGCATTGGCACAGTCACAACCAGGAGAAGCGTGGTAGTCAAGGTTTTCAATGAGTTTAGCAACACCAGCGACATCGACAAAAATTGGGAACATGGTCGGGTAATTATAATTCTGCAATTCAAGGAGGTGAAAACTAGGAGCAGAGAAAAAATTTTTAACAAACATATCGCTTAATAAAGATGCACATTGGGTGTTCAAAACATCTTGGCCATACGAGTTTTGCCATGTCATTAAGTTTTCAGAGGAGTTTTTAACTACGCGCCAGAACTTACTGACCTTAGTTTTTAACAAGGCTGGCAAATTATTGGAAAGAAAATAACGCTTCGGGCGGTTATGTACTCGGAAGTAGATAGTTTGTATGCCACTCAACGTGAGGTAGTAGGCGATACTTTAGCTGCATGATAGAAGCGTTTTTTTTTTTTTTGCTAGAAAGGCGTCTGATATGCGCGTTGTACCATGGAGCTTGGTCGTTTGAATCGATGTTGCGGTTTGGAACGTATCTGAAAGTTAGATCTTTTACTTTGGCCGCAACACTTTCCCAGTTTTTCTGAATAGTACGATCATGAATTTTTTCACAAAGGCGTCCAAAAAGGAAGATAATTTGTTATTGATAGCTTCAAAGTTGGCTTTCTTGTAATCGAGAATTAATTTATTGTCACTCCTGATCCCGGATGCCATGTCTGAATGCCATGCGTGCTGCAGCAGAAATAACATTGAAAATTGAAAAATAGGTCTCTTGAACTATATAATAAGCTGTTTGACATTGTTGCCTGTGGGGGATATCGACAAACTGCTAAGGCGTGCTAGCCTTTAAGCTGGATACCTGACATTAGTAGTTATCTCCTGAATAATATATTTTAGCTCCTCAGTGTGTATTTAGAGGTTTATATAACTCTCTGTTAGTCATATACATATCGTTGTGTAGATTTTGAAGAAGGCGAATCTCGTAGGCGCTGCAACGCCAGGAATTCTGGCGCACTGCAAGCACGAAATCGCGGGTCTGAGCAGCGCACGCAAGGCACCCTGCGCCCTCCAGCAGCCTCCCCTTTATACGCGCTGCGTTGAGCGCCATCAGTGGGGAGACTTGCGTCCCGAGGGGTCAGCGCTCGTAGGAATACATAAAAGTGGCTGCGGCTCAACTCAGCTGAGCCAGGATACACAGAGCATGGTTAGACACGGCCTAGCTTTGGTTCAGGTTTATTTTTTCAATACTTCAGCGACAGAAACTTGTTTTAGCGGACCAAACCACGACGTGCCACAAGTGCAAGAGCAAGAGCCCAGAGCGGCGGTCTGCGCAGCGGCGGACGTGACGGCCAAACGTGGAGCTATGGGCGTCAATGGAGAAGAAGATCGAGGCACCTGCCCCGCACGATTCTGCACATGCGGCGCACCTCCCGTTAGAGGTCAAATCCAAGAGCCAGATGACCTTCAGGCTCAGCATGGGAGGGGTAGAGCTTTTCGCTCAAAAATAACCTTAGTTCTAGTAAGCGAAAATTTAAAAAAAAAGTGTGTCTAAACCAACATGCCTTGACAATGTTGCCAACGGAAATCCAGAAATGAAATAGAAGGCTGCGACAGGTGCAACCATGAATTCAACGCAGCCTTCTGTCCTGCGCCTTCTCACAGCACAGCTAACGCTGAAACGTATACGCGTTACACCTTCGTAACTATCCTGTGAGGTTAATTTTCTTGTGACTAAGTGTGGTGATAAGACTGCTTGGAGCCACACGGGCTCGGGGGGGGGGGGGGGAGACGTCTTGAGGTAGCAGCCGTGGCGCGCCGCACCTATGTGCAACAGACAGAGCGTGTGGCACGGTCTGGCGTGAGAGGAAGGCACAAGTAATTTAGGGGGGGGGGGGGGGGTCACTAGCGACGTGACTGTTTTGTCTGAGTAGGCTTTTGTTAAGTGACGATGTTGGGCTTAACCCTGGGCACGCTGCGAAAAATAACTCTACGGCCAGTTCAGGTGATAGGCCTTCAACACGCTCTAAAAGTGGTTCTTCTGGCTCTGCGCCTGCGCCAAACGATGTTCTAGCCGTTGTTGGTGTTGTTACTGCCGAAAATACCTCCCTTGTTTTTTTTTGTTTTCTCAAATGCTTGAAAATCAGAAGAAAATTGCTCGTGATGTATCTGATATCAATGAACAGTTTTTAGCACGTTTCGAAGCTTTGGAATCTCGAATATCAGCGCTAGAATCATTGCCCTGTGGTCACGGCCGTGAAGAGCTGCGTTCTGTATTCTCTAACAAATGGTACAATTACAAACTTAATTAGTAAGATGGATGACTTGGAAAATCGCTCGTGACGTAATAACATTATAGTTCATGGCCAGGCTGAGGAAGAAGAGGAAACCAATTACAGTTTGCTTGCCAGTATTTTTTAGTTACGGAAAAAAAACTGAGTATTGAATGCCCTCAGTTCGAGCGTTGCCACGGGATAGGCAAAAGGCGCAACGGTCGGGTTCGTCCAGTTCTGAGACTCCTCGATTTTCGTGAAAAAATCAATGTGATGAAGAATGTGTCTAAACTAAAAGGGTCTGAACTTTACATTACGGAGGACTTCTCGCTTACGGTGCGTTCTGTTCGACAAATACTCTGGGACGCCTCGGCTTCTTTTCGCAGCATTTTGACCATTTGTTTATTGATAACGTTCGGTAGGATTGGGATCCCGCTTCAAACTCCTTGGTTCAGCTTTCTTGTACCCCAAATAATCTAGATAATCCTGGAGTACAAAATCTGTCGCCATCGTCTTCGTCAAAAGCTGGTCCGTCAACTTCATCGCAGTCTTTCCCGCCCACTATACCTTCTGAATGACTTGCTTGTAACTCTGCGGAAAGTCTGATCCTCTTGAATATTAATGCACGAAGCGGCATCAATCAATCGGTCAGTCTACTTTCGCTCATTTCTGTCTATTCACCTCATACTGTTTCCATAACTGAAACTTGGCTGCATGATGGCATCTACGACTGCGAATTCACTCCTCCTGGTTATACTACATTTCAGACAGATAGGCAAACAGGCAGAGGAGGGGGCGTTGCTCTGGTTGTCCGATCAGACCTTAAGAGGGTTCACCAGTGACTGTGTCCATAGGAAATACATGGGAACTTTCAGAAGCTGTAGCGTGTCTAAAAATGGCTCGATTTTCATGAGGTCTGTAGCAGCGTTTTCTTCTTTAATCAATGGAGAAAATGTTGCAGACAGATATTATTTTTAAGTTTCATTTTTTTTTTACAAATCAGAGGTAAATATCAAGAAAAACTGCACATTTAGATATGTCGGTCTTTGATGTCATCTCGTTAAAAAACTAATGTTGAATTCCAATGGCAGATCTAGAGCGCTCCGCCGGATCACAAACGGAGCGCGTAGTTCAGGCGGAGATCACACCCTCCCATTTTGCCAATGGAATGCATGCGCTCCCGCGGGGGCACTTCAGCGCAAGAATAGCTCCAAGTTCAGGCAACATGGCGGCGCCCATCGAAGCGCGGCCTCTCGCTTCACCAGCGATTCGTCTTTGCCGCCACTCTGTCTCTCGCGTTCACGGCAAACAAAAGGCGCACGAAGCTTTAGCTTTGTGTGGTGATGCCCGAACCACAAAATTCTAGCGATGAAACGCGCCAAATTTTCAGATTGCTTCCTTATTTACAGAGCTGCTAGGCTTAGAGAGTACGCGTCGTCTGACGTCAGAAAGCGCGGGAGGTTCAAACAAGTCAACGATTTTGGTCTAAAAAGCGGTCACAAAGAATTGACCGCGATGGAATTGACATACTGTTAAGAAAATTATTTGTTTTAACTTGTGCGGACGCGAATAAAACGAAAAATAATTACATTTGGGAGAATTCAATTTAAAAAAAAGTCAAAAATACTGTTTGTACGTTGCCGGGATCACCGTGTAGCGACGACAGGAAGTTCGCGTATGCGACAGAACGGATGCAGCCGGTCATGACCGAAAGCGGACACGGGAAAGTAAAACGTCGCGCGGGGTTCCGGTCAAATCTGCCGATTTCGGCGGAGCAAATATCGCTGCTCCACGGAGCGATCCGGGATCGACGTCTGATCCCGATCTGCCATTGGAACAGACAACTCGCACTCCCATTTTGCCATTGGAATACGATTGCTCCCAAAAGAGCAGAAAAACTTGATCCGGATCTGCCATTGGAATTCAACATAAGTCAAATATCAGAATTTCGTCCGCAACATTTCCTTCCTTTTTCTTTCTTGATTGTCAAGCCGCAATTTTCATTCATATCGAGCGTAGTATTTGCGTTTTACAGGCTCTGAAAGTTGTGTATTTTCTTCGGCGATTTGAAATTCGCGCCAAAATTAACGCGCGACGTGTCTCCATTTGGCGTCAGAATATTTTGTCGCTACTACACACTACCACCAGCCTCTTGGTTGTCTGTGCTCGTGCGCGCAGGTATTTACTCAGAACTTGGGCGGACCTGAGCTCCTTTCCTTTTTCTTGCTTGGGCTGTATTCGGAAAGGATTTCTGCGTTTCTTTTTTCCTCGAGCTTTTGGTGCCGATAGGAAGTGGAATGCAAGACCAGACCCAAAAGTGCCCCCCCCCCCCCCTTTCAATCAAAACTGCCCTTTGGGCGAGTTGGTGTGACATGATTCGAAAAGACCAGCGCAGAAACAGACAGGGACACGAGAAGAAAAAACACTGACGACAGGACAAGCGCTGACTAACAACTCTTTATTGTCAAGGAACACCCAGCACAATATATGCCAAAACACCACGTGACAGTCAGGGGGCCAAAGATTACAACCTAATCCACAGTCATCGAGGGGCGGCCAACACATGCTTGAACCAGAAAGAAAAAACCACAAAAAGTGAAAAAAGGGTTGAAACTTTATGAAGAGAGCATATCAAAAGTACTTTAACCAGCAAAAAACCAAGGAAAAAAAACACAAGTGCCAAACAACATCGTGGCCAAAGGGCGGTGTCAAGAACACTTTAACAACAACAAAGAGAGAGCCTAAAAAGGCCCAAGCAAGCGAAGCAAAAGCAGAGTCAGAAGTCTAAAAACAGATAAAACGTCATGCAGCGCTACAGATGCCACAAACAAATAAAACCAAATGAAAACAACCTAAAAAGCAAAAACTTGTCAACGCCAATAAGGTAAGAGGTAAAAAACAGTCTGCATGTAAAAACACAATTTGGACAATTACCACTTATGAGCCGCACCAAAAAACCTGAGGAGAAGAATGCGCACGGCCTAGCAAAGGAAAATTTATGAGCAAACGGGAAGTGGCAGGCGAACACGTAAAATCAGTAATCTTTAGGCATGATCAAGGAAGCGCATTTCTTTCTCGTGCAGTGAAATTGAGGGCGTGCTTATGCAACTGTCCCCTGCCTTAGCAATAAAGTAGGCCTCAATGACATCCCTTTCTGTTTTGTTTTTTGATGTTGCTAAGATCCTTGTGTTCTCTAATATAGGTTTGCACTTGTGGCGAGGCTGGTTGCAATGGTCTGCTAGATTACTTCCAGACCCTCTATCTACGTTGAGGAAGTGCTCCCTGGCCCTGACATTAAAGCATCTTCCCGTCTGGCCTATGTACACACAACCGCACGTTAGGGGTATCTGATAGAGAACCCCTGTCCGGCAGTGTGTGTACCGTTGCCCGTGTCTCGTAGTGCAGGTTGCCTGTCTTGCCTTGTTGTTCAAGACACATGTCCTCGATAGCTTGCACGGTGCGGAAAAGACGACCTGGACGTTATACCGTCCTGCTACCTTTCTCACGCTGTGGGACATCTTGTGAAGGTACGGTATGACTGCAACGCGTTTCTTCTCTCGCTCCTTCCCAACCTGCCTCCCCTCGTTTAACTTTTTTACCATCGCCTCACATATATTAGTAACTAATGAAGGCGTGTACCCGGCAGAGTAGAGGCGCTGTACCTGGTTGTCAAAGCTTTATTTTGCCATATGCACACAACTCTTGGCTAACGCCGCCTGAAGTGCGTTTGTGACTATCATTCTTTTTATTAACTTTGAGTGCGCGCTGTCAAATGGTAGCAAACTCTTTTTAGACCTTACGTTGTAATACCAGCAAACATGGTCGTCCTTAAAAAGAAGCAACACGTCTAAAAACTGGATGCTGTTATTCACAGGCAACTCAATGGTGAAATTCAGACCACCAGAAAAGGCTTTGAATAGTTCGGAGATACTACTAGCGGCCTCCGGCAAATGGTCAATGGCAGCTGTGTCCATGACTACAAGGTAGTCATCAACATACCTGTAAACTTTCACAACATGTTTATCCTTCAGTTTCTTATGAATGTTTCTATTCATTGCAGCCAGATAAACATCGCACAATACCGGGGAAACTGACGAGCCAATACAGATCCCGGATTTCTGGGTCAAAAATCTACCACTGAAAAAAACGACAGTGGACGAGAGGTAAAAGCTCAGGAGCTCCATAAAATTGTCCACGCCTATGCCGGCTGTATTCTCAAACACCACGACTCCAGTGTAGTCTATCCTCTGGCGAACTGCATTGTAGAGACCATCATGCGGAACAGAGTAAAACAAGTCCTCAACGTCTAGCGAGAAGGCAGTCGCCGCTCCCATTATGCCGGCTCTCAGATCATTCACAAGTTCCAATGAGCTGCGAATCTGGAACGGGTCTTCTCCCAACAAGTTCTTCAAATTGTCCCTTAGGTAATGTCCCACATGCTCCTGCCACGCACCTTTTTCTGAGACAGTTGATCTAAGCGGGCATTCCGGTTTGTGCGCCTTTCCTGTGAAAAATATTTCCAGGCAGCCGGTTTTGGCACCGTCCACTTTCTTTGCCAAACCACCTAGCTGGCACTGCTCCAAAAGCGCGAGTGCATCCGATTTCTTCCTAGAAGCACGAAACTGTACAGACTTAAAATTATTGTCGATGGCAGCCATTGCCTTTTCATTGAAAGTATCTCGCGGCATAACAACAAAGCCCCCTTCCTTGTCCGACTGCAAAACGGTCAAATTGTTGCGTTCTAGGCAGCTCAATACTTTAGCGAACGGAGGGGCTGCCTTCTGCTCTCGACTCACATTGCGGATGACGCAATCCACACCATCCCCGATGAGCCGTTCCTTGTCTCTGTCACGGGAACGGTCAGCAACGTTCTAACCATTGCCAGCATCTGAGGTCGGCTGGTGGTAGGTTCGTAGGCAAACTTCGGTGCTTTTTGTAGGGTGGCCTGGACGTCACTTGGCATAGAAGCACCTTCGAGCATCGTGACAGGGTTTTGCAAAGCCTTCTTCACTGTAGTTCTTGCCTGGAGGCGCAGGCGGGCGCGTTGCCACAAAAAACTCGGTGGCTTGGGCAGCCAACTTTATGAAGTCCTGGAATAGTTTGTGCTTCATGCACCCAGGTGCTTCTTGATGGATGACGCATCTGAGGCAGTCCTGATAAAGTCGCACTTGTGGCCAGTATTCGGACTTGAAGATCTTTCCCACACGACGGGCGTGTTTTTGTTTTTGTTGTGTTTTCTGTTTTCTTGTGTTTTTCCTTGGTTTTTTGCTGGTTAAAGTACTTTTGATATGCTCACTTCATAAAGTTTCCCCCCTTTTTTCACTTTTTGTGGTTTTTCCTTCTAGTTCAAGCATGTGTTGGCCGCCCCTCGATGACTGTGGATTAGGTTGTAATCTTTGGCCCCCTGACTGTCACGTGATGTTTTGGCATATATTGTGCTGGGTGTTCCTCGACAATAAAGAGTTGTTAGTCAGCGCTCGTCCTGTCGTCAGTGTTTTTTCTTCTCGTGTCCCTGTCTGTTTCCGCGCTGGTCTCTTCGAATCATGTCACACCAACTCGCCCAAACGGCAATTTTGATTGAACGTATTTCTTTTATTGGGCTCTTTTCTATGTCGTCCACCCAAGAACAATTCTGCCATCACGCTGGTCAACCTTGTGGCCGTGACCACCTGTCAGTCGAGGGTGGTGTCCTTCTGTTTGAAGAAGAGGATTGTTCCGCTCGAAGTTCAGGCCCTCTTCGGCACCCTGGAGCCGTCCTGGGGCCACGCCCGTCGTGTGGGAAAGATCTTGAAGTCCGAATACTGGCGACAAGTGCGACTTTATCACGACTGCCTCAGATGCGCCATCCTTCAAGAAGCACCGGGTGCATGGAGCACAAACGATTCCAGGACTTCATGACATTGGCTGCCCAAGCCACCGAGTTTTTGTGGCAACGCGCCCGCCTGCGCCTCCAGGCAAGAACTACAGTGAAGAAGGCTTTGCAAAACCCTGTCACGATGCTCGAAGGTGCTTCTGTGCCAAGTGACGTCCAGGCCATTCTACAAAAAGGACCGAAGTTTGCCTACGTACCTACCACCAGCCGACCTCAGATGCTGGCAATTGTTAGAGACGTTGCTGACCGTTCCCGTGACAGAGACAAGGAACGGCTCATAGGGGATGGTGTGGATTGCGTCATCCGCAATGTGAGTCGAGAGCAGAAGGCAGCCCCTCCGTTCGCTAAAGTATTGAGCTGCCTAGAACGCAACAATTTGACCGTTTTGCAGTCGGACAAGGAAGGGGGCTTTGTTGTAATGCCGCGAGATACTTTCAATGAAAAGGCAATGGCTGCCATCGACAAAAATTTTAAGTCTGTACAGTTTCGTGCTTCTAGGAAGAAATCGGCTGCACTCGCGCTTTTGAAGCAGTGCCAGCTAGGTGGTTTGGCAAAGAAAGTGGACGGTACAAAAACCGGCTGCCTGGCAATATTTTTCACAGGAAAGGCGCACAAACCGGAATGCCCGCTTAGATCAACTGTCTCAGAAAAAGGTGCGAGGCAGGAGCATGTGGGACATTACCTAAGGGACAATTTGAAGAACTTGTTGGGAGAAGACCCGTTCCAGATTCGCAGCTCATTGGAACTTGTGAATGATCTGAGAGCCGGCATAATGGGAGCGGCGACTGCCTTCTCGCTAGACGTTGAGGACTTGTTTTACTCTGTTCCGCATGATGGTCTCTACCACGCAGTTCGCCAGAGGATAGACGACACTGGAGTCGTGGTGTTTCAGAATACAGCCGGCATAGGCGTGGACAATTTTATGGAGCCCCTGAGCTTTTACCTCTCGTCCACTGTCGTTTTTTTCAGTGGTAGATTTTTGACCCAGAAATCCGGGATCTGTATTGGCTCGTCAGTTGCCCCGGTATTGTGCGATGTTTATCTGGCTGCAATGGATAGAAACATTCATAAGAAACTGAAGGATAAACATGTTGTGAAAGTTTACAGGTATGTTGATGACTACCTTGTAGTCATGGACACAGCTGCCATTGACCATTTGCCGGAGGCCGCTAGTAGTATCTCCGAACTATTCAAAGCCTTTTCTGGTGGTCTGAATTTCACCATTGAGTTGCCTGTGAATAACAGCATCCAGTTTTTAGACGTGTTGCTTCTTTTTAAGGACGACCATGTTTGCTGGTATTACAACGTAAGGTCTAAAAAGAGTTTGCTACCATTTGACAGCGCGCACTCAAAGTTAATAAAAAGAATGATAGTCACAAACGCACTTCAGGCGGCGTTAGCCAAGAGTTGTGTGCATATGGCAAAATAAAGCTTTGACAACCAGGTACAGCGCCTCTACTCTGCCGGGTACACGCCTTCATTAGTTACTAATATATGTGAGGCGATGGTAAAAAAGTTAAACGAGGGGAGGCAGGTTGGGAAGGAGCGAGAGAAGAAACGCGTTGCAGTCATACCGTACCTTCACAAGATGTCTCACAACGTGAGAAAGGTAGCAGGACGGTATAACGTCCAGGTAGTCTTTTCAGCACCGTGCAAGCTATCGAGGATATGTGTCTTTAACAACGAGGCAAGACAGGCGACCTGCACTACGAGACACGGGCAACGGTACACACACTGCCGGACAGGGGTTGTCTATCAGATACCCCTAACGTGCGGTTGTGTGTACATAGGCCAGACGGGAAGATGCTATAATGTCAGGGCCAGGGTGCACTTCCTCAACGTAGATAGAGGGTCTGGAAGTAATCTAGCAGACCACAGCAACCAGCCTCGCCACAAGTGTAAACCTATATTAGAGAACACAAGGTTCTTAGCAACATCAAAAAACAAAACAGAAAGGGAGGTCATTGAGGCCTACTTTATTGCTAAGGCAGGAGACAGTTGCGTAAGCACGCCCTCAATTTCACTGCACGAGAAAGAAATGCGCTTCCTTGACCATGCCTAAAGATTACTGATTTTACGTGTTCGCCTGCCACTTCCCGTTTGCTTATAAATTTTCCTTTGCTAGCCCGTGCGCATTCTTCTCCTCAGGTTTTTTGGTGCGGCTCATAAGTGGTAATTGTCCAAATTGTGTTTTTACATGCAGACTGTTTTTTACCGCTTACTTTATTGGCGTTGACAAGTTTTTGCTCTTTAGGTTGTTTTCATTTGGTTTTAGTTGTTTGTGGCATCTATAGGGTTGCATGACGTTTTATCTGTTTTTAGATTTCTGACTGCTTTTGCTTCGCTTGCTTGGGCCCTTTTAGACTCGCTCTTTGTTGTTGTTAAGTGTTCTTGACTCCGCCCTTTGGCCACGATGTTGTTTGGCACTTGTGTTTTTTTTCCTTGGTTTTTTGCTGGTTAAAGTACTTTTGATATGCTCAATTCATAAAGTTTCACCCTTTTTTTCACTTTTTGTGGTTTTTCCTTCTGGTTCAAGCATGTGTTGGCCGCCCCTCGATGGCTGTGGATTAGGTTGTAATCTTTGGCCCCCTGACTGTCACGTGGTGTTTTGGCATATATTGTGCTGGGTGTTCCTCGACAATAAAGAGTTGTTAGCCAGCGCTCGTCCTGTCGTCAGTGTTTTTTCTTCTCGTGTCCCTGTCTGTTTCCGCGCTGGTCTTATCGAACCCCCCCTTTCCCCTCCCTGCATCCACATAATAAGGCATTGCTAGTGCCAAAACACAGGTAGGGGGTTCCCTATTCAGGAATTCAGGTCAGTGTGGGACAACACATTGTTCCTTGCCCAGCGCAAGGGCGCAGTGACCCAGGTGTCGATACAAGTAAAGAATGAGGCTGCAAATACTCCTCATAGGAGGGCCTCGAGTCGATAGCGGCCGGCGCTTACATGAAGCCACACGCCTGGTTGTTTGAAAACCGGTACTGGTACGCACGACGTGCCGGGAGTCGACGGGTCGGGTCCAGTCAATTCCGCCGCAAGGGTTGACTCAACTCGACCCTGAACTGATGTGCTTGTAAGCGCTGTTGGGTCGAAAAGTAGGGTTATTGAGAGGGAAGGGGATAAATGCGAACTTGCTTTCTACGTGCGCCTTCGCACCTCCGATACAGCGATGGCGTGCCTCAATCTTGGAGGCTGCTACTGCTTGCTCGACGCTTGGTGTCGCTACAGATGAACCGGTCTCGAAACGCTAAAATCGAGTTCATGTAAACACGCAGTGGTTGAGTTGGATTTACCATGCTCAACCGACCCCCGAATCGACCCGACGCTGTCGTTTTCATGTAAACAGGGCTAATGGCGTAGACTGATTGTCATGACGTAGCGATTAACCTCCTTTCACTGAGCCACTTGCCAATCACCTGCGATTTCACGCTATACTCGCGGACAACTGTATGCCAGTGCAACAGCCCACATCAAGGGGAGAAAGGACCGTCTCCTTCCTTTCCCTGCTCAGCCCCTGCTGCACTGCAACTGCGACGTAATGAGAACCGGTCGAAGCCAACGTTCGGCTTTGGCTCCAAGCTAGTGAAACAAGAATGTGTCGGATCGGCATCGAAACATCGGTTCTCTAACGAATCTTTGGTCGAGCGTCGCTCTTTTCCCCAATTCTCCTCGCGATCAGTCATATCTCTGCCACAATGTTCGTGTTATCAGTGTAGGTGCTGTCCACTGTACGCGGGTAAGCATGGTTGCACCTTATTTGCAGAAAGGAGCTCGCGGATTTCCGAGCCCCCTACTCCAGAATAGACATCTCTGTGGTGTAGATAACGTGATGTCAAACGTTCATGGCCTGGCTGGCAAAATCATCCAGTTTTCCTTCTGAACCGGTTTCGCACGTGTCAAGTGTTTCCTAACCGTATTTATTCTCCCAGTTAGATACGCCTCGGTATGCGCCACACCTAGTCGCACCTCCTGCACTACGTTTCCAAAAGTCGCGCATTTCAATCAGAAAAACGCTCGGAAGGGGCGCTATATAAATACATATATAAAATATATAATACATAAAAATATATATTATATAAAATATATAAAATAACATAAAAAGCAGGTCTCATAATGAGACTTTTTTGGAAACAATAGTAGGTGTGGAATTTTCGCTTTCAAACCCTTGACGTCATGACAATTCAGGTGCGCTGCCGTTTTTGTGTTCAGAAAGAGCACACACGGTTGGCCTGGCTGGAGTGGCCATCTTCTATTAAATTTCGATCTTTGTTTTCTTTAACAATAAACGAATACAAGCAACTTTGTCCAGTACAGTTGGTAGTCCTTGTGTTATGACGAAATTCGTGTTCAAAGTCACCACGAATAGCAACAGGGCGATCTCAGTGCTTTTGCAAACCACACATCTCACCCTTTTACCCAGGCCTGATTTGTTCCGTGGTGATATTATAAGCAGTGGAGGAGACATGAAACGAAGTGTCTCAGCAGTAATTTAGTTATTGAAGTGACGGTCGCCCATAAATAAACTGAAGAATTCGGTGACGTCGATAGCAACAAACGTGCTCGGTGGTCATCGAAGAGGAACCTTCAAGGTAAGGCGCTAAAAACAACTACAACAACCCAGAATAATGTCGAAATGGTTGCACCTGGCTGCATTTCTTCTAGGTAACGCGGATCGCATCTCGCATAACAAAATGATATTCCCGCGCGCCAATTGTTTCGAACTCGAACAAACAAGTAGTACAACAGTTTTGCGGCATATTCCTTTTGTCAAAGAACCATCGGCCGGATGCTTAAACAAAAAGTAAGGTCAACAGCAGCAAAGACACTGTAAAATAAACACTGGCAGTGTAAACATTGAGAGTGCAAAAAGCTTTTCATGGAGGCCGCGTCGTCGAATCGGCGTCCACACTCGTACACGGTCACCAGGCTTGTATTGCGTGTGGCGACGGAGGAAGACGCGGAATACGGAACACCCGGCCAAAGTGCGGAAGGGGAGGTGTTCCCAAGGTGTGTCAAAAGATGACTCACACTCATCTGTTCTGGCTAGGCTAAACCAACACTGCTTCTAACTACAGGCTGTATACCTCACCCTATCATTGTAAATGTATTTTCGCAGAAAAGATTCGAGAGAGCTTAGGGGGACCCAAACCGGAAAACGTATATTTCCTTGTGGCAGCTGAGTGGTGGGTTACTGGAAAAAGGTCTATTCTGTGACCACCACTTCTTGAGACGGGTTATTATTTTGTGCTTCCGTCTCCCTGCTTTGGCAGGAAGTTCTCGGCCCTACTTTTGTTCGCGGAAGAACTAATATTTGCGTATCGTGGTCGAGGAGAAGTCGCGGTAGAATTTACACACCTGGAGGGGTAGTAGAAGTTCCCTCCTTTTTGTGGTACTTAAGTGCTGCCATCTATCGACAGAAAAAATTCAAATCTGAGTTGCCTCGTAGCTGGTGAGCCCTTTTAATGTTAGTCTTTTGCCTATAGTCTCCCGGATACGAATCCGTTTGGTGAAGAATCATTTTCCCAAAGTTCTCCATCGTTATTTGTACCTTCTATCGCCTCCCTGCCTCTCATATCACGACAACTTGCTTAATCTGTATCAGTTTATGTTTGAAAACAACTTCGCTGCATCCAGCCTCGTGTGTATGGGTGATTTTAATGCCCATTCATTGGACATTCCTAAGTCTTCAGGAGCCGATCGTCGATGACTTAAACTCCACTCCGAGGCCTGTGTGAACCGCCTTCTTGTGTTGCAGTGCTTACCCGCTCAATGTGGCCTTGCAGGCAACGATCACGCTGACGATGCAGCGAGGTCGGCGCAGGGCGACACCACCTTGCTGCTACCTATACCGTTTTCTTGCAGTGATGGCGCAAGGCTTCGAACTACAAAATTTTGGCAGACGCAACGCTCTTTGTGGTGTGATCGGCAGCGTTAATATGGACCTCTTCTACGTATATATTAAGGAGCCTAAATTAAATTTTAAAGGAAAGAGGTGTGAAGAAGACGCCGTGTATTAACCGAAGAATAAAGAAGAGAAAGAAGAAGCATTCGGTGAGGTGGAGAGAGATGATTGGTGGAGAAGAGAAGACTACGACAAGGCTAGCGTGGACTAACACCGAGGCTATAAAAGGGCGAGGGAGAGCGAGGCACGGGGGGAACAGCAGAGTAGCGGAGGCTCCGGCGGGTCAGGGACAGTTTGGCTGGAAGAGAGCGACGCCGGCTACTGCTCCGGTGAGCTCGCGTTCTACGGCATCGCATCGTGGACTTCCTACCGTTCCTGAGTCTGTTCCGGGGAGTCAACGGAGGACGCTACCACCTGCTACGGCCAGGGGTGTCTCCAGCGCTGTTGCCACCCTTCCGGGTGGTGCCCCCAACGCGAACGACACCGTCATCACCTCCACGGGCGCTTGGACCGGGAGCTTGTACGACGCAACCAGCGACGCCGCCAGCGAGGCCAGCCGCAGCAAGCCGAACGCCGCCTCGATGCCGGCTACTGGATCCATACAACACCGCAGCCGCATCGAACGTACCGTGGGCACGAACGCCGACCGCTAATAGTAGAACGCTAGTAGTAGACGCTGGTAGCAGTGTGCTCGGGTCGTGTGTAATTATAGTGTCTGTCTTTTGTTAGTTTTGTTAGTTTTGTGTTCTAGTGTGTGTGTGTCACGTAGGGTGTATTAAATGCGCGATTGTGTGGGTACACCAGTTGCCTAGCCCATTCTTTCGGCCCGAGTGTTCTCCGGGGAGATCCGTGACAACGTATCGACCGCACTTGTGACTTCCGCTTACCACGCAATATAGCTAGACGTGATCAAAATTGCCTCCACCGAATTCGCCTGGACGTTGCCTTCACTAAATCCTGTTTACATAAAATTGGTGCATAAAGTAGCCCTCTCTGCCCCGCATGTGGTGTGCCGGAGGATCTTCCCTATTTGATCTCCCGCTGCCAACTCTTAAACAATCATCGCAAGCCACTTTTAAGTGCTTTAGGACTCCGACAGGACGGCTCCGTGAACCTGGAGCATGTCCTTAAACCCTGAAGGGACGCGAGTTCGGGTGTGCCCGGACAAACATTTTTAGTGTTTCTAAGAGACACGGGTTTGGTGGATATTCTTTGGCAATTATGTGTGTCGTGTTTGTGAGTGCGTGGGTGTGCTTGATTCCAGCATTCACACTTTCTTTTTCTCTTTTTCTTTTTTTACACTATCCTCTTCTCTACTCTTCTCTTCTTTCACCCCCACCTGGATTAGCATGCCAGGCCGACAACCAGGCAGACCGCTCCTGTTCCATTAAAGTTCTTCTCCTCCTCCTCCTCCTAAGTGGTGCTGGTAACGAAATTTTCATCTGAACTGAGCTTTTGAATATCTCTACAACCTTCGGTCTTTCACAAATTGTCGATGGTACAACTCGAAATGACGCATTGTTAGACCAGTTTTCCTAAGTTCCGATCTTGAAGCGAAGGGTCAGAAATGTGAAATAATAGACGGTATCTCGGATCATAAGGAGTCCTAGTTTCGATCACTTGTACCATTCGCAAGCCGCAATATGTATTCACGTCCTTTCCAGATTTCAATAGTGCCAATCATGGTTCTATCACTGACTGTCTTGCTGATTTTTCTGTTAATTTTAAGTACTCAGTAAAACAAGTGACGTTGACATTTTAGTTACTGTTTTTTAAGCGCACTGTTAAAACCTGCATTAATCGTTTTGTTCCCGTTAAAACTAAAAAGAAAAACTTAAACACTCCCTGGATTACCCGGGATATTTTGCATCTGTCACGACCGATAAAAAGTTAAGATCATCGCGATCATGTTCTAAACCTTAAATCATTGCCCAGTTTAACAAAGCGACAGAAGAGCTCCGTGTTCTTACAACTTCTGCAAAAGATCTTTATTTTCGTGTTTACTGCAAAGTTTACTGATCAGGAACCCCAAAAAATTTTATCCACGATCCTTCCATCGAATTCATTTACTGCTAACGACCAAATAATTCAGAATCCGAAGACCATTTCAGACGGTTTTAACTCATTCTTTCATCTGCTTTTCAACATGACAATTTGGTCACTCCATCATTCTTCTACGCCGAATCATCTTCATTTAATGATTTGTCAGTTTCCTTGGAGGGTGTTGTAAATATGATACTGAATTTGGATGTGAGGACATCAAGCGGGCCTCGTCGAATCCCCAATGCATTTCTCCTTAGGTATTCATTATGGACATCTGGTTATCTACACATTATGTTTATTAAATCTCTTAGTTCGGCTATTGCACCTAAGGCCTGGAAATTGGCAAAAGTTCTGCCGTTATATAAGTCAGGCAATAAGCAACATCTTGAAAACTACAGGCCTATTTCGCTTACGTCGTCATGTAAAATGCTTGAGCATACCATCCATATACACATCGTAGAATTTCTTGAATCGAATAACATTTTATCTAATGTTCAGCATGACATCAGGCGAGGTTTTGGCACATCTACCCAATTATCGGAATTCATGCACGACATTGCTCATAATCTGGACTGTGGTTGTCAAATTGACGCTCTTTTCTTTGATTTTCAAAAGCATTTGACTCATTGATTCATTCCATGCTAATGTTCAAATTAAAACCTCTATTAAAGAGTTCAGCTTACTAACACGGATCTCTAATTTTCTCTCTGAGCGCTTACAGTTTGTTAACTACAGTACAGCCCAGTCTTTCGTCGCCTTCGTAACATCTCGTGTGCCACGAGGTTCGGTCTTAGGACCTTTATTGTTTCTATTGCATATAAATGACTTGCCTTGTAACACCGCCTCGAGCATTCGCATGTAGGCTGATGACTGCGTTTTATACGACATCATGCACACTTCAGATGATCATTCTCGCATTAATGAATCATTTTTCAGCTTCTTAGGTGGTTTGAAAGTTGGCAGATGAATATTGACTTTCGTAAAACTGTTGTCATGACATTCAGTAATAGTTCCTCTTCATCGATTTTTGATTACTCTTGTCATAATATACCCCTTCAAAAGTGTCCGAGTACAAGTATCTAGGAATTATTTTTACCTCCAACTTATCATGGTCCAAACATATTGCCCAGTCGCAGCCGCAGTGTCCATCGTTAGCACAAATTATCCGAGAGGAAGTGCAGCAGGTGGTTCCTGAACCTGTTGCCCCTGCTGCCCTTACACCGACGCCCCCGCGCCAGACGTACGCGTAGGTACTCCGACAGAACTGCGACCTCGCCCCTTGGAGCACCAGCCCATCTGCATCTGCTTTCCAGCCGCGGCCCCCGCCTGTCCCTGTGTTGCCCGAAGCCAGGCTGCGGAAGACGGACGTGTGGCGGGCACCTGACCAGCGGCCCCTTTGCTACCACTGCGGTGAGGCTGGCCATATCTTGCGGTGGTGCCCTTATCGTCGAGCTGGAATTCGCGGATTTTATCCGCGAGTTCCCTGTCCGCCCAATGGCGAACGGTCCCGCGAAATTGAGGAGCACCTGTCAACGCGCCGGGATCACACTCACACTGAATTCCCTCGCCCTGACTACCGCCCACCAACCTCTACCCGCTATCGTTCGCCGAGTCCCCGTCCTTCGACAAGCCGTTTCAGCCGCTCACCGAGTCCTCGCCGGGGAAACTAGACCCAGCAGCCTGCGGAGGTAAGGCCGCTGACGAGCGAACAGCCGAACATCCTCCATCGCGTTCCCGACCAGACGACGGCTATCAAACGAGGACACGTGACGATCACAAAGGATGTGCAGCTTCGAACTTACCGGTCGATATCGACGATTTAGCAGTTACGGCATTGGTTGATACGGGAGCGGACTATTTGGTTATGAGCAACGAGCTAGCAAAAGAACTGAGGAAAGTTTTAACCGCGTGGACTGGGCCTCAGATTCGCACAGCTGGTGGGCACCTAATTACCCCTGTTGGCCTGTGTACGGGGAGAGTTACAATCGACGGATTTAATTACGTTTGTGACTTTGTTGTCCTACCTCACTGTTCGCGCGATGTCATTCTCGGCCTGGACTTTTTACAAGCTAACGGCGCCGTTATCAATTTACAAGAGCCGCGCGTGACGTTTTCGCCGACGCAAGCAATTGAAATAGCCGACCCAGACGACTCCAGGATACCCGCCCTGCGTATTGCTGCTGATGACGTGACGGTGCCTCCGCGGTGCAGCATGATGGTCCCCGTGCAAAGTGACTCGCCCGGTGATATCGAGACGTTATGGCAGAGAGAAACGTCAGCCTTCTACTCGAGAAAGGAATCTGCGCTGCAAGAGGGCTTGTTCGCTTACGGGATCGCTCTGCGACACTCTTGATCACCAACTTCGGAACAGAGTTCCAGCCTATTGCGAAAGGAACGGCCGTCGCATACGTTACCGACTTCGTTGAGCCCGCAGAAATATGTGCTCTGGAGCTACCGTCGCCGGACGGACGCGATGCAGCAACCGTTCTGTCTACCGTGGACATTAATCCCGGCTTGTCGGTGGGTCAGAAGCAGCGCTTGTTAGAGCTCCTTCACGATTTCGCAGAGTGCTTCGCCACGACATCAAAGGTAGGGCGCACCCCGGTAGCCAAACACCGCATCATCGTCAACGAGGAGACGCCCCATATCCCAACACCCGTACAGAGTGTCGCCGGTGGAACGGGAGGCTATACGATCCCAAGTGCAAGAAATGCTTGCAGACGACGTAGTCCAGCCGTCCACGAGCCCCTGGGCTTCGCCTGTGGTATTGGTGAAGAAAAAAGATAACACCTTGCGATTCTGCGTCGATTATCGGAAGTTGAATCGTGTCACGAAACGTGACGTTTACCCCCTTCCACGTATCGACGACGCCTTGGATCGACTGCGTGACGCTAAATATTTTTCTTCACTCGACCTTAAGAATGGCTACTGGCAGATCGAAGTGGACGAAAGGGACAGAGAGAAGACAGCGTTCGTGCCACCTGACGGCCTTTATGAATTCAAAGTGCTACCTTTTGGACTCTGTTCTGCGCCAGCAACCTTCCAACGCATGATGGACACCGTTCTTTCTGGGCTGAAATGGCAGACATGCCCAGTGTACCTTGATGATGTTGTCATTTTTGCTCCTAGCTTCGAGGAACACCTCAACCGGCTGCGAATGGTGTTACAGGCGCTCCGTTCGGCACAGTTGACGATAAAGCCACAAAAGTGTCACTTTGGTTTCGAAGAGCTCAGTTTTCTTGGTCACGTGATAAGCGCTGACGGAGTCCGTCCTGACCCGGAGAAGACTGTCGCTGTGGCACAGTTCCCGCGCCCAACCGACAAAAAGTCCGTTCGTAGGTTTCTGGGCCTCTGTGCCTATTACAGACGTTTCGTTGAAAACTTTTCCACAATTGCCGAGCCGCTTACAATGCTTACTAGAGACAATGTATATTTTTTGTGGCATGATGATCAAGAATCTGCCTTCAACGAGCTACGCAGCCGCCTACAAACTGTCCCAATACTCGCCCATTTTGATGAACGAGCTGCCACTGAAATTCATACTGACGCCAGCAATGTTGGTCTCGGCGCTATTCTCGTTCAGTGGCAGGATGGCAACGAGAAAGTCATAGCGTACGCCAGCCGCTCCCTCTTGAAAGCAGAGG
Organism: Amblyomma americanum; assembly: GCF_052857255.1. Classification (NCBI taxonomy): domain Eukaryota; kingdom Metazoa; phylum Arthropoda; class Arachnida; order Ixodida; family Ixodidae; genus Amblyomma; species Amblyomma americanum. The sequence continues at coordinate 30,857,500 of NC_135505.1, forward strand.
CAAACTACTCTACCACAGAGAAGGAATGCCTTGCGGTAGTGTGGGCGATTAGCAAGTTCCGACCATATCTCTATGGCCGCCCGTTTCGAGCTGTCAGTGACCATCATTCGTAATGCTGGCTAGCCAATCTCAAAGACCCTTCGGGACGGCTTGCGAGATGGAGCCTTCGCCTCCAGGAATACGACATCACGGTAGTGTACAAGTCTGGCCGTAAGCACAATGACGCCGATTGCTTGTCACGTGCACATGCCGACGTTGCTCCGGCCTAAACGGAGGACTACTTCCCGTTTTTTGCTCTCGTCACGTAGTCCGATATGGCCCGGCGTCAACGGGCTGACTCAGAGTTGCGTCCGCTCATCGAGCATCTGGAGGGCCTTAACGTCGCTGTTCCGCGGCTTTTCGTTCGAGGTTTGGGTTCCTACAGTCTCCGAGATGGCGTCCTTTACAAGAGGAACTTCGCCCATAACACGGAAACCTTTCTTCTGGTTGTGCCATCCGAACTCCGTCCAGAAATCTTGCACGCCTGCCACGACGAGCCATCGGCAGGCCATTTGGGTGTTACGCGGACGTATGCCCGCATTCGTGCGAAGTATTACTGGCCAAAGTTGCTCTCATCAGTCCAGCAATATGTGAGGACCTGCCGTGACTGCCAGCGACGAAAGACACCACCAGTTAAACCCGCAGGGCTTCTCCAGCCCATCCCACCGCCTACAACACCTTTCCAACAAGTGGGCATGGACTTGCTAGGCCCATTCCCATTGTCTTCCTCTCGGAAGACCTTGTGGTGGTCACCTTGTGGTGACGGACTACTTAGCGCGGTACGCCGAGACACAGGCGCTCCCCCACGCTAGTGCTGCAGAAGTGGCTCAGTTTTTTATGACATCAATCGTCTCGCGTCACGGTGCGCCATCAGTCGTCATCACGGACCGTGGAACCGCCTTTACGGCGGCAGTAATGCAATCTCTCTTCGAACTCACCCACACCAGTCACCGGAAGACAACAGCCTATCATCCCCAAACAAACGGCTTGACTGAACGCCTCAACCGGACGCTTGCAGATATGCTTGCTATGTATGTCGACGTTGAGCATCGTACGTGGGACGAAGTTCTTCCTTATGCAATCTTCGCCTACAATACGGCAGAACAGGAGACTACCCGTCTTACACCTTTCCAGCTGGTCTACGGACGGTGTGTCACTACCATGCTGGATGCTATGCTACCCGCTGCTCACAACGACGGAGACATCGGCCCCTACGCTGACGTTGACACATTCGTCCAGCGGGCTGAAGAAGCCCGCCAACTCGCAAGGTGCCGGATTCGACATCAACAACAACTCGACGCTGGTCGCTACAACCTCCGACACCGATGCGTTCGGTACGAGCCCGGCGACTCTGTATGGGTATGGACACCTGTGCGCCGCCGCGGACTCTCCGAAAAGCTCCTCCGACGCTACTTTGGTCCGTACGAGGTGGTTCGTCGTATAAGTGATGTCACATACGAAGTTTTTCCGCGGGACACGACCTCCTCACCACGTCGGCGCCATCCGACCGAGACTGTCCACGTGGTGCGCATGAAGCCCTACCATGACAGGCTGCAACCCGCCGCTTTACCAGCTTAACAGCTCTCTGTATTCTCTGCCGTCCGCCGTCTATACCGAACATTACCTTTGCTGTCCGTGTTCGTTTCCGGCGTCGGGCCGCCGCCTTGATGGAGGGGGTAATGGCGCGTGCTCATGGGAGCGCGCCGACGATGAAGACGAAGTGTGCGTGTGCCGGTGGACAAAGACGAAGTGTGTGTGTGGTTCGGACAGCCATCTTGTGAGTTCCCTGCTGTGCGCTCGTCTTCGCTGAGACTGTGATCTGTGCCGGTCCTGTAACGAAGACAGGATCACAGTCTCAGCGAAGTCCAGCGCACAGCAGGGAACTCACAAGATGGCTGTCCGAACCACACACACACTTCGTCTTTGTCCACCGGCACACGCACACTTCGTCTTCATCGTCGGCGCGCTCCCATGAGCACGCGCCAATATTGACTTCATTTGTAATGGAGCCCTAAAACATTAGGATAACTTAGACGAACTTACAAGCTCAGGCTCCGAAGGAAACCAGGTTAGTAACTTATAAATCCCTAATACGACCTGTACTTGACGATGCTTGTTTTTTGTGGAATCCTTACAAGGTAACAGAGATTGAGAAGATTGAGGCCATCCAAAGGAATTCAGTTCGGTTCATAAATATCGCCGTGATTTTTCACCTTATCCTGCCCTCAACTCATTACAAATATCTACCCTCGCCACTCACCGGAAACTAGAATCGTTAAAATTTCTGCACTGTGTCGTTCATTCGCACTATTGACTCTCACGAGTGCCATACCATCGTCAACAAGAAGTTATCATAATCTAGTGTTAATTTTCACCTTGCTTTGCTCGCAATAATGTGTTTAAATACAGTTTCTTTCCACGCACCATTGAACACTGGAATACACTGCCCGGTCCTGTGCGGTCACTCCCAAAAGGCATACTTATACAGGCCATAACTTATTCGTAATCTCTTTATTTGCCGTACCCATGCTCCCAGTTTGTGTAGTGTTCCTTACGTATTCAACTTTGATGTTTTAATGTTTACTATACCATATCTTTAGTTTTGAATGTATATGTCCACTCCTGCGCTATCCCCTGTAGAGGCTGCAGTATGTACCAATAAATAAAATAAATAAATAAAACACAACATAAACTACACCGCTTCGACAGGCTGGCTGGGCGACGGCAAAGTAGACAGAGCAGGCTAATCCCCCCCCCCCCCCCCCCCCCCGTCTATGACCGCCGTGGACGGCCAAGCTGCAGTGCAGTCGTCGGAGGCGCTGAGGAATGCAGGGTGCGTGCTAGGAGTCGCCCATAGCCACGAACTCCGCCGCCTCGAACAGCTGCATCAGTAGGGCCATGAAGCTGCTCAAAGGACTTGCGATACGCCGCCGTCGCATCAGTTCGAAAAGGAACGGTATGGACACGCCGAGGTGCGCGGGAAAGCTGCCGTGAATCCGTTGCTACGAAGTCCACGACATCCCAGTGATGAGAGCAAGAGCTCCCGCGCGTTGGTACTGGCGCGCGAGCGACTGGGGGCTGCGCGAAAAAGGGTGCGCAAGATGACTTCCCTCCAGCGAGGAGAGCCACGGGTGGCCATTACTGTATACCTCTGCTAGACAGCGGCGCAACGAGGACTGCCGATAGTCGGCCCAAGTCTTCAGGGACCGCCGCACCGTGTTGAAGTTGGGCGGCAGCAAGGGAAACGCCAGAAGACGGGCACGCTGGCGTCCGCCGCTCCTGGCGGCGCAATGAAAAGGCAGGCCGCCGTCGCTTGCCTGGGGCAGGGAGCCGACGGCCCAAGTGCGAGAAACGCATGCGCCGAGAGAGACGCGGGGTTAACCGCTTCCTTCGGCTGTTGGAACGAAACTGTTGCTCGATCTCTCAAAACGACGAGTGCAAGATCGAAACCTTCTCTCTCCGCAGCTTGTGGCGCGAGGAAGAGAGAAAAAAGAGCGAGCAACCGATTTTTATTCACTATTGAAAATTATTGGTCCCGAAACATTATGCCCAGTTCCCTTATATAACATCATTATATAAACATTATACCATTAATAATATAAACATTACTATATAATATAAACATTATACCCAAGACAAAAATGGTCTGATTCGATTTTGTTGCTGCTTGATACGCCCAAAAAAAGTCTCTAGACACTATAGTGCGAGCACTGCCTTTTTGTTTGGGTTTCTATGCCTTGCCTCTACGGTCTAGAAACGTTTGATAAATGTTGTACTGGGACTGGGACATTCCGTCCTTTATGGGCGCACATGGGGAGGTACAGCCTTTGCCAAAAGTAACCAGGCTGCATGGTTTGCTTCTCATCCGAATAGTAGAGCCTTTACGGCTTCCCTAAAGGTCATAAAGTTCTCAGGAGGTGAGCACAAGGGTCCTCCTTACCATACAGAGATTTAGAGCTTGAGGGCTGGCATAATACGTAGCTTTAATAAACGACTGAGAAGCAAACCGTGTAGCCTGGTCACTTTGGCAAAGACCGTACGTTGCTTGCGGGGCAATTTCTGTTCCACATGTCCGTTCATTGTTGTCTGTTTCGCTGGTTTCCTGTTTTTTTAAAGGCCATCAACACCCTTTTATTGGCCTTGTTTTTATCGTGTTTATTTTTTTTTCTCAGACGCCCGTACGTCATTTTCTTCGTGTGCCCTCGTCCCACGCGCTGGTGTTTTTCGGTATTCATGGTGGTAATAATCTTTTACTCCATCACTTGAGCCTCCCTTTCTAAATAAACAGATCATTCATTCATTCATTCATTCATTCATTCATTCATTCATTCATTCATTCATTCATTCATTCATTCATTCATTCATTCATTCTCCATCACTTTGTTTACTCTGCATTCGTTTCAAGTGTGATGTTTCACACCGCACGATAAGATTTCGACTTTCTTTGCACACGAGCACCGAAAGGCAGACAGAACAAATCGTAGGAGCAGGCAAACTAGTTGACGCGTCAAACTATGTATAACTTGTATCATAACTGCAGCGAAGAAACACGATCACATAGAGGAAAAACACACAACACACGACGAACGCTGCACTCACAACTGGCTTTACTGGCAACAGGGCATGCTGAATACGAAGGTTATTTCTCGCCTGCGCGCCACTAAAAGACATACAACCAGCAGAATAGCAGTTACGCCATTTACATAGAGAAACCAAGCAAATCCACGAAAACGCTTCTGCAGAGATACTTCACACATTGCGCGCTGTTGTAGCAAGGTGGGAATGCTCTTCAGCCAATCAAAAACAGTGGAAAAGCTGATACAGCAGTGTCCGCAGTTTTCATCTCTAACACAGCTGAAAGCTTCCTTGCCATTTGTGCTGCAGCTCTGTGCAGTTTTTGAGTGAGGTAGAAGTACGTGAGCATTAATCTTTTTTTTTTTTTACAGCGATAGCTGTTAGGCGTTCGTCCCTGGGTTACGCGTCATAGTCGTCCGCCGTCGTCGGCGTAACGGGTGCGTGTTAGCGCAGCCACCTGTGAATTTTATTTTTCCTTGTAAAACTGCTCTTTTAATTTATATTTTATTCCTGCCCTTTGCCCAACACCTGCTCTGCCACACAATAACGAAACAGCACAGATCTAAAAAAATTTTAAAAACCTGCGATGGTGCTGCTTGCCAGAGAGATTGTGTGATGGTAGCACTCTCTAGTCTACACATTCTTAGGCAAGCCTTTGTAGAGCGTTACATAGTGATCTAACTTTGGCCCATTAGCGTCGTTTTTTTTTTTTTCAAATACAGGAAGCTGCCGTCAAAGTACAGAACTACTCCCTCGTGTCTTTCATCTGTTTGTTTCTGAGGGTCTGCTCTTGTTCGTTCACTCAGATTTATGATCACTTCTTCCGCCGCGAAAAAAGTGAAGTAACCGCACGGATATACCCCGCTTCTGGAGCAATCTGGTCAGTTGCGCCACCTTCTCTGAGTCAAAGAAAAAAGGTAAGAGCTCTACGTGAGGGTCAATGCCCCGAATATGCGTGGGGGCTATGAGTCACGGTGCAGTGGAGGGCTTCGGATTAGTTTGGGCAATCTGTGGTCCTGTATGTCCGCTATAGGCGACGCCATGGTGGAGGGCTCCAGATTAGTTTAAACGACCTGTGGTTGTTGAATGTGCAATGACTTGCAGAGTACACGAGTTTTTATATTTCACCTCCATGAAAATAGGACTGCGCCAGCTGGGATTCGATCTCGTGACCTTGGGCTCAGTGGCGAAAGGCACTGAGCTGCTGCAGTAGGTAAGTAGGGACACAGGCTATAGTTAAAGCAGAATATTCCTCCCCGAAACTGCTTGCTAGAATATGCCGATTATTGAATGTTAAATAGCATTATGCAAACTCCTGATAAGCAACAGCATCGTTGATTTGTTAGATGCTCTCGTGTAGCTCCTTCAATCCTGTGTGTTGATCATTTGGGCAAACAGGTGCTTATTACAAACTAAAAAAAAACTGCTATATCCTTGACTCAATTGGAGTCCTTTTCTGGAACTGCGTTTGCAATGTCAATGTAAAAAAGGAAAGCATTATATTTACAGGTAGAAAATAAACAAGAAATTTTTGAGAAAAAATGGGGCTACACGTGCGCGAGAACTTCCTCTACTTGTTTGTCGACAAAGTAAGTGGCCAACTTATTTAAAACACTGTTAACTGCATCAACGTACAAGGTCATTTTGCCTTTCATGATATTAGTCGCTTTCTTTCTGTAAATTGGTTGGCAGTCATCTATTCTCACAGAAAAGAGATCATCACTGTCTTATCAGTGGTCAAAGGGGCTGTCTGCTTCTTCACTTTTTTGAGGTAGAATTCTGACACCGGGGATTAATGTGCCGAAATATACAACACACCAAAAAAACACGACACTGAGAAAAATCTGAACAGCCATTTCACTCCCAAAATTCTCAAACTATGTTTCCAAAGCGAGATCTCAAAAAAATCAGTGCGAAGAAGACATCAATTCTCATGTTTTCAAGCAATTCTTAAAGTATACAAACAGGATTCAAGTAATTCCCAGGAAAAGATGCTTTGTCTAAACTTACGAACAAAAGTAGTTTCTAATAACACTTTCCTTAACTATATCTTAATATAACTCGGCTTCCTCCAAAACCATTCTAAATACCAATAGTAGACTGCCTAGCAAAAATATTTACCCAAACATGAATTAGATAAATTAGCTTTCAAGATTTTATTTAGAAGAACGTGACATTTATACACCCCCCTACAAACAAAAAAGCAAGGGATAATCATAGAAGCCATATGCAAGCCAAAAACCCGGAAAAAGCACTAAGGAAGGCGCCCCGCCGCGGTGGCTCAGTGGTTAGGGCGCTCGACTACTGATCCAGAGCTCCCGGGTTCGAACCCGACCGCGGCGGCTGCGTTTTTATGGAGGAAAAACGCTAAAGCGCCCGTGTGCTGTGCGATGTCAGTGCACGTTAAAGATCCCCAGGTGGTCGAAATTATTCCGGAGCCCTCCACTACGGACCTATTTGTTCCTCTCTTCTTTCACTCCCTCCTTTATCCCTTCCCTTACGGCGCGGTTCAGGTGTCCAACGATATATGAGACAGATACTGCGCCATTTCCTTTCCACCAAAAACCAATTATTTATTTAAGGGCAAAGGTGACTCATCTCATATTTATCTGGAAAGGCAAATCTTTGTTTTAAAATTTTAGATAAATAAGATAAGAGATATGTGTCACCTGTGCCGTTCCTTTGTGCTTTTTCTGGGTTTTTGGCTTGCACGTGGCATATATATGATTATCCCTTCCTTTATTTTGGGAGGGGATATAAACGTCATGTTCTTTCCTGAATAAAACAGTTGCAAGTTTGCGCTCCATCCTGTCTTCCTTGTCTTTACTGTGTCGTCTTCGTGCGCGCAAAAAAAGAATTTTGAGAATGAACCAACTAGCCACCTCCCCTCTGCCAACGACCCCCCCTCCGGCTCGTGCAAGGTGACCGCCCGGTCACAAAAAAATAGCCCCCAAGGAGCGCCACCCGCTCCTAACCACCTAGATCGAGTATTCCTGTATATGCTTCCTGGAGCATGCACAGGAACACTCCTACATCTTCCCTCCACAAGGCCTCCACCCACTAGAAGTCCACGCAGCAGGAACAGAACGAAAGAGCAAAGGCGAAATTGAATTCAGATTCAAAGACAGTGGGAAAGCCAGCTGCCTTCAGGAGCCAACACCCTCCACCTTTCAGCCACCTCCCCATCCATCCTCAACCTTTAGCTAGGAGGCTGGCCGCACAGCCACCGCCACACTGGACCCACCTTCTTCCACCTCACCCTGGAGAGAAATAAATTGGGAGGACACTTAAGCTCCGCCTTTAAGTGTATGACAGGATATCGTTAATCGCTCCCTTCAGCGGTTTCTCTTCATGTACATTCACTGTTCTTTTGTTCTCATTTACGTATTCAACGCAGTCATCACAGCACAGTTTCCCCATTTTTGTCTTTGAATTCTTCCACACTGAATTTTATAAACATAATTTTGCTCTAGGTCGCATCACACTACTCAGCACATCTCTAGTTCACCCAACCAATTTCAATATTACTAAATTTTAAATAAGCCAGCCCCACACAAACTTGTAAAAAAACAGCGCGCCTTAAGACAAGGACTGAGAAAGCTAGGATGACAGAGCGCTGACTTCAACTAGTCCTTTTATTGCAGAGCGACACAATATACCATGTGTCCCGGCTAAAAGTAACCAAGTTTTTAAAAAAACACGGAATGTCCTATCCGCGTGAGACCAACTGAGGGTTGTTTAGAGTCGCGTTACCTAGTCTGTTTATGGTTTAGGGGGGTTTAACGCCCCAAAGCGACTCAGGCTATGAGAAACGCCGTAGTGAAGGGCTCCGGAAATTTCGACCACCTGGGGTTCTTTAACGTGCACTGACATTGTGACACTGACCTAGTCGGTAGCATTTTTTTTCGTTCCTCAAAGTTAACTTTCTAGTTATGCCTAATTAGCTAACTTTTTAATTTTTACCGAGGAACCAAATGTCAATGGAAAAATTGTAGATCACTTTGAAAAACAGTTGACTGCCACGTTTGCACCAACATACCGTTAACGTAAAGTAGTTTTTTTTTTTCAGCCTTAAACCATAGTTTCCACAATAAAAAAAGCGTCTACGTTACAATGGTGCCATTTAAACATCCCAAGACGCGTATTAGAGAACAAAAACCATTTTTATTGAAGTGCTCTCCCCGATGAGCCTTAACGTGCACGTGCACATCCGCCGCGGTGGCTGAGTGGTTATGACGCTCGGCTGCTGGCCCGATTGACGCGGGTTCGATCCCGGCCGCAGCGGTCGAATTTCGATGGATGCGAAATTCTAGAGGCCCGTGTGCTGTGCAGGTTAAAGAACCCCAGGTGGTCGGAATATCCGGAGTCCTTCACTACGGCGTCCCTCATAGCCTGAGTTGCTTTGGGACGTGAAACCCCCATAAACCCATAAAACCCTTTACGTGCACATTAGGGCAGAGATGTGACCCAGCAGCTGGTCACGTGATAGATTGCATTTAAGGCCAATAAGTAAAGCTACGCAAATTGTACCTTGATGGAAACAGCGCTGCTAGCGGTTTTTTGAGACGATCTATAACTTTTACATTGAAACTTTGTTCCTTCATTCAAGAATTAAAATTTCGCTCATTAGACTTAACTAAATATTTAACATTCAAAAACTAAACAATGCAGCAAACTAGGTCACGTGACTCTAAACAACCCTCAGTTGGGCTCACGAAGCTAGGACAGTCCGTGTTTTTTAAGAGCTTGGTTACTTTTAGCTTGGACACCAGGTATATAAGAAAGGTGGGCGGGAAAACATGGGGACCAGCCGCTGGGCTTGCACGCGACAGAAAGGTGACTGAGGGTTCTTTTACAAATATGAATTACCAGCTAGCCCGTTCAAACACCCTTGCATCCCACACACACATCACCCCCACCTCATTGTACCCCGGCCAAGTCAACTTGCTTACGTGGCCTGTTGACCTTTCTGCTAACTTGAAAGTGTAGTGCAGCTAGGTAGCGTGTCTCGCTAGCGACACAATGATCGTGGGTTCAAATTGCAAATGAAATTGCTGAAGAGTTTCTGGAAGTAAAATCAGTTACTTTTTAAAGTCAGGTTGTTTGAGACCAAAGCCGACCTTGAATTCGCATCTCTAGTCCTTTTTTCAGTCAATTCCATTCCAGACATCCAAGCATGACGTCAGGGGTGAGTGCGTTTCTCGAGTCGACGCCGGCGGGACGACGCCGAGTCTTCCGCTGAACCGGAGCCTTAACGCTGTCGCGTTAAAATTCTGTCACGTGTTTCAAGCCTGGGCTTTGAGTGAAAGCACCTAGTCGAGTAAAAACATGAAAGCAATAATCGAAGGTAAATGCGACCGCTTTCGCGGAATTGTCATCAGGTGTATAATAGTACTGTGGAGTGTTTCTGAAACGGGGATTGCAGGTCGCTTGAAGTTCCGAATGTTTTTCTGCTTAAGCATACCCGGATATGGTAGCATGGCGTTGCTCACAAGTTATGCGGTTCAACAATAATTCATACCGGGGAACACACTGGTGGATGTGGAATACAAACCAGACCAGGCCTGTGTATACAGATCCCTTGCGAGGTGCTGTTAAAAAATAAAGCACGCTTTTTTCATATTCTACAGCTAGTACCGCCAGCGCGTACGAAAAAGCTTTAGAGTTTACCTAAATGAGTTCAGCGTCGAATTGTTGTAAAGACGGGACCGCATTGACAAAAGGCAAGGGGGATTCTCTTCCAAGCTAGGCGGTAACACTTTGCACAGTGAATAAACTTGCTCCGCGGAAGACACCGAAGTGAGCGTCGACACGGCCCACTTGATAGATGACGCATTGTCTAATCGAGTGCGAAGTTTTCCTCCTCTGCTGGCTCGCTCCGTCGCTGCGCCGACGAATGCGAATGCTCTCTAAGAAGCGCCATCTGCACAAGAATCGGAAAGGTACTCCACGCGTGCAAACGACGCTCGAAGCGCAGCCATGTGCGCCGCCAAGACCGGCAGCAGCGTTTGGCGATCAACGGTGAGTTCCCGAGCCACATAAGCCTATTCCCTGCACAAGCTTTGTTTTAAGAGGAAAAACGCCTCAGTTAACCGCGCTGACCTACTGTGGGCTCCGTTATTTTCGCTCGAAAGGAAGTACATCTGGACGAGTTGGTTTTTGCTCGTACTGAGGAGTGTGATTTAAGCGCTACCAGACAAAGCGTGCCGGACGAAAAGATACAGTGGCACCTTTGTTGTCTCGTTCGCTCCTTTCTCTGGCCATGCGTCATGCTCTTCTGCGCCGTTTTCGAAATTGTGCTGCACACGCAACCACCGCCACATGCAGCTGCGGAAGCGTCGGCATTCGAATAATAATATAATTGGTTTTTGGGGAAAGGAAATGGCGCAGTATCTGTCTCATATATCGTGGGACACCTGAACCGTGCCGTAAGGGAAGGGATAAAGGAGGGAGTGAAAGAAGAAAGGAACGAAGCTCAAACGGCTTATTTCTGGCGAGTCTGCTATACGCGCAGCCATCGCTCGTGCTGCGCATATGTTGATTTACGCCAATTAACTAACCTGCGATAGTTGGCAGGCGTTTTCTCGTTGCTATCGCAGGAATGGCTCATATCCGGCTTCCGGTATCCGTCCGTCGTCGCACTTCTAGCCTATCTTTATTTGATTAAATTTTTAACAGCCCCATGCGCGCCGCACCTTATATTCTTCCCCAAGCACTTATATCTCCCAGCACCAGTCATCGTCTACATTCTGCCCGTCCCCTCTCATGCTCTGTCACTTTTTACAATTCTTTTTTTTTCCCCGAACAGCTGCAGACGGGAACACGGCCTTCCAAGCGATATTGGTGTAATCCGTACGCATTCCAGTTATTAAATGTAAAAAATATATAGACTATCGTAAGAATGCTTTCCTAAATACTTTCCACCCCTTATCTAATAGCGCACTCCTGGGGCCTTGAAGGAAATGAAATCAAATGAAATATATTTGCGCTGTGGACTTCGGTGCATAGCTGAGGGGGGCTTGTGTCATGTAATAAAAGCAGTATTAAGCTTCGTGTGTTATTAGCTTAGTGGCAGTGATTGCAGACACCATTCATTTTACTTCTTCGTGCTGAAAAGTAACAAGGTATTCTGTACACGTATGAGCTAGCTTATGTTGAGAGGCAGCGCGATATTAATACATCTACTTGCAAGGAATACAACACATGTGTGTGCTGATTTATTTATTTATTTATTTATTTATTTATTTATTTATTTATTTATTTATTTATTTCAATACCTTCAAGGCCCCTGGAGTCATTAGCGAGGGGAGTTTCGGAATGCATGAAAAATATCTATATGTATGTAATTATAACACAGGAATTGCGGCAATACCGAGGGAAAAAAATAGGAACAACAACAATAACGCGGTAAAATGCAGATTAGTGGAAGTAAACATATTCATCGAGAGAATTTTTGAACAAAACAGAGTCGGTAATTGTGGCAATTGAGGTGGGCAGGTGGTTCCATTCATTGCTTGTCTTTGAAATAAATGAATGGAAATATGCGTTCATGCGACAAAAGGGGATGCTAACTTTATGAGGGTGGTCTCTAGGGGATGAAATGTATTCAGGTTCAGAGAGAAGCGCTTCTTTAAGATGGCGATTGTGATAATAAATTTTGTGAGAGAGATAAGCGAGACACTTTGCTTTGTAAGGAAAGAAGTGGAAGGTTCAAAGTAGCTTCCATATTTTGAACCCTTGATAAACGAGAGTGGTTGTGAAGTATGAATCTTGCACAGCGATTTTGCTGACTCCAACGTTTGAGTGACATTCGAGACCAGGATCCCAACCCGAGCATGCATATTTCACTTTTGAGCGTACGAGTGATTTATAGAGTAGAAATTTTAAAGAGGATGGTGCCAGAGTAAAACTTCCCCTTAAATATCCAAGCATGCGATTGGCATTGCTGCAAATGAAGTTTATATGGGATTTCCAGGACAGATTATTAGTTATGTAAACACCTAGGTATTTGTAAGACGTTACGTGTTCAAGGGAAAGGCCATCGATCTTGTAGTCAAAAAGGTCAGTGGAAACAGAAGGCGGGTTCCGTCAAATTCGCATTGCTTTGCACTTATTAGGGTTAAGGCGCATGTTCCAGGTGTTACACCAGTCGGATATGCTGTTAATGTCGATTGAAGTTGAGCGGAGTCAGAGATAGAAGAAATCGTTCTGTAAATTACGCAGTCATCGGCGAACAATCTAATAGAATACTTAATGTGGTAAGGCAAGTCATTAATGTAGATAAGGAAAAGCAATGGTCCCAGCACAGAACACTGGGGTACGCCGGAATAAACTCGAGAAGGAGAAAGAGATATTGGCATATGCAAACTGTTTTCTGTTGAGAAGAAAATTTTCGATCCATGCTAAAATGCTGGGATCAAAGTTAAGCCTGCTAAGCTTCAAGCAAAGTAATAGATGGTTAACAAGATCAAACGCTTTGGAGAAACCTAGAAATATGCAGTCGATGTAGGATCCAGAGTCTACTGCAGCAAGAAGGTCATCAGTGAAATATATGAGCTGTTTCTCACATGAAAACGATTTGCGAAACCCATGCTGATGTGGCGTAAAGAATGAGATATTTTCAAGAAAATTCACCAGGTTAGAATAGATTATGTGTTCGAAGATTTTGCATGGAACGCTAGCTTACGAAACTGGTTTATAGTCAGTGGTTGAAAGCGAGTCACCGGACTTGAATAACGGTACCACCTTGTCCACATTCCAATCGTTTGGTAACACTGAAGAATTCAAATATTGTGTAAACAGGCTAGAGAGGATTATGGATGAGTATACGTCGGTACTCCTCAAAAACTTCGAATTCATACAATCTACGCCCGAGGACGAATACAGTTTAAGGTTCTTAATTAAGTTTTGCACACCGACCGAGTCAACAGTCACAGTGTCCATTGGAAGAAAATTCATGTCATCGATAAGAGGCAAGGAAACAGTCTGCAGTCGCAAAAAGATATTTCAAAATACTTCATTAAGTGCATCGCAACATTTTTCAGAACAACGCCATTTTCATCGGCTAAACTTATCATGTTGGATTTTAAGCCGCTAATAATGTTCCAGAATTTTTTATAGTCTGTAATCAGCAAAGAAGGGAGGGTCTCTTGAAAAAATTAATGTCTAGTGCGCTTCTTCGCACTTTTGTATAGAGAGTTAGCTATCTGATAGGCAACCCAGCCATCGTGCCTACTGCTAAATTTTGCCTTGCGAAACAAACTCTTCTTTTTATTTAGTAGCCGGAAATGTTGAACCACGGGGATTGCGGCCTGCCCGATATGACACATTGGGGTATGTATTTATCTGTTAACGAAATGAGTTTTTTTAAACAAAGACCAGTTTTGTTCGAGAGTACGTGCAAAAAATATGGTAGGTATCCATCCAGAAATGTTCCGAGTTCTGTATTTATCGAAGCAAACTCTGCTTCCTTGTAATTTCTTATGAACTTTGGTGCTGGCGCGGAGTGACTCACGGTTTCTGCAAATGAGAATAGAATAATACTGTGGTCACTGATACCCGGTAGAAAAATGAGTGAATGAACTACATCGGGGGAAGTAGTCAGAATCAAGTCTAGGATACGGGAACTAGTCGGTGTGGTTTGTGCTGGTTGCGTTATATATGATTTGCGAGTTGAAATCAGCGAACACGTTTAGAAACGCGGCAGTTGCAGATGACTGGTCTGAGGCAAACGGAACGGGGGCGGACCAACTTATTTTAGGGTAATTAACATCACCCAGCAAAAATACAGGTGAATTTGGGAAACTGACGACGATATTTTTTAATACATCATGAAGATCGGTGCAAAATGAGGAAGGGGCAGTAGGGGGACGGTAGCATGCGTCACTGTGGTTAACCACGTCACGGTGGTTAACACGCATACATGCGCACACCATTTATAAGGAGGAGACAATAGAAATATCAAAACTGTGAATATGATCTGCAATGGCAATCAGGACACCTCCGCCAGATCTAAGAGCATTGATATATGTTGAAGGACTTTCCGAAGTTCAAAAGTTCGTTGTTAGAAATGTTTGCGTTGAGCTAAGTCTCAGTGAGTATGCAAACATCGGCGTTACAAGTGGCAATGAGGGAGCACAGGCCATCACGTTTGTTCATTAGACTTCGATTGTTTGAAAAAAGAAAAGAAATTTCGCTTGCAGAATCACGAGCACAATTTGACTGCTAGGATTAAGGATAGTCGTTTTTCAGGAGATGCAGGTTCGGCAACGCTGACATGCGCAGACGTATCATTACGATTATCACATTCGCATTCACGGACACTCTCCATTGAGGGGAGGTAGATAAAGCATTTTTGTTGATGAACAGCTTGTTTAATCGAATTGAGAACTGCTAACCGCTGGCTTTACCAAAATCATATCAATTTTTTCGTGATGTACGAGTGGCCGGACAGTAGTCTTCGCAAACACTGATGCCTGACGATGTTAGATTGGACTTATCGGAAAAAATGGCTGCTTTGATTTTGAAGCTCGAGAACTTGACTATCACCGGATGGCACTTGTTTGGAAGAAACTTTCCCAACCTATGCACTCAGGCAATGGCTTCATCACCTAGCTGCATGTTTAATGATGATAAAATAGAGTCGCGAACTTTTTTCCCGATTCCGCCCGTGATTCTGACTGCTGATCAGGAAAACCGTTGAACAGCAAGTTTTCACGCCTTGATCTGTCTTCCAGTTCGTCTAAAAGCTTACTAAGGGTAGTCTCTTCGGTTTGAATAGCGTCAGAAACTGTGCGAGCAATATCATTTTCAGAGTAGGAATGCGAAACAGCAATGTTAGCTTCCACAGCCGTTAGTCGGTCATGAAAATTGCTCATTCGCTGCTAGAGATTTATTTGCATTTCGTTTAGTTCGCTAATCTGGGACAGGACTTCTGAATGATTTTTGTCCATTTTACCAGTCAGTGCTTTCAGTAAAGCGACAACGTCGTTATTGTTCTCGCTAGGGTCATCCTTGTGAGGCCCGGGGTTTAGCTTAATATCCCCACCCCAAAAGAAGAAACTTCAACACATGCAGACAATCAGTATCAGTGCTAAACAAAACATTTGGGCATGGAAAGAGCAGCAGGTTTACATTGTTTGTGCCTTTACAGGCGATATTTGTATCTGGGCATCAGGAGTCATGCGACCACAAGTTCGTGCAAGGCTTCAAAAGGCGGCAAGCATTCTTACGGCCTACCCCCGCCTGCAAGGCCTGGAGATTTCCACTGAAAAATGTTCCCTTGTTGCTTTTACACGCAAGAGCAAAATCATGTCCCATTACCCCGTACGCATAAATGAGTCAACAATACTCTACGAAAGAAGCCATCGCTTCCTTGGAGTATTCCTCGATCGTAATCTAAAATGGAGGCCACATGTCTCGTACATAAAGAAAAGCCGACTGACATCGATTGTTCACATTCTCTCCTTTCTCAGAGGGAAGTCGTGGGGAGTTATCAGTGCAGTCAGTGCCCTAGCTGTACACCGGATCATTCATGGGATTCTTTCGGTACAGTATCCCTGCACTAGGAAACTTGAGGAAAACGAACATACGCTGTCTGCAAAGTGTTCAAGCTCAAGCACTGCGGACGTGCCTAGGACTGCCAAAATCCGCGTCTACAGCCGCTACGGTACTCATCGCTCAGGAGAGTCTAGTGACTGCGTATGTCACAATCGAAGCCTTGAGAGCGCATATTCGTCACCTCTCTCGGATTCCCGCACACCGTCTTCCCAGTCTTCCTGCTAACCGGCCGAGTACATCGTTTGCGAAAATTATTGATGCCCATCGCGACTTCCTGCCAACCCAATTTACATCAGCCTCTTGACCATCTTCTCCTTTATGAAGTCTGCACCAACCTCGTGTGCTTCTTTTCATACCGGGAATCAAAAAGAATGCTGGTTTAGCGTCGACAGAATTAAAACAGACCACTCTTGGATACTTGCATGAGAAACACGGACACCGACTGCACGTATACACCAATGGCTCAGTGACCAATTCCAGTTCCTCGGGCTCTGTAGTCATCCCCGTAAAGACCATAGTTAAGAAAGTGAAAACATCACACCGCACTTCATCGACTGGTGCAGAACTTACTGCTATTCGTGTCGCCATTCAGCCGCGGCGGTAGAATTTCGAGGGAGGCGTAATTCTAGAGGCCTGTGTACTGTGCGATATCAGTGCACGGTAAAGAACCCCAGGTGGTCGAAATTTCCGGAGACCTTCACTACGGCGCCCCTCATTGCCTAAGTCGCTTTGGGACGTTAAACCCCCATAAAACCAAAATCAAACCGTGTCGCCATTGAACATATACCCGAATAAACACCCCAGCAATGGTCTGTTTTCACTGATTCAAAGGCACACCTCCAAGCGTTACAATCTGCCCTTCGTCATGGGTCCCATTAACAACTTGTCGCTGAAATCCGAGAGCTCCACCACACTGCCATCAACAAAGGGCACGATATTGTTTACCAATGGCTGCCAGTACACAGCGGCACCGCAGGCAACCATCGCGCGTACGAGGCCACGTGAACTGCTCACCATGAGGACGATTGCGTACCCATCCACATCTCGAGAGCCGAAGCAGGGGGCAGGCTTAGACCACTGTAGCGGGACCTCACGCTTATCGTGTGGAATTCAGGCGAATTCTCGCATTCGCGTTTAAAAGCCTGGGACCCAGATCTGAAGCTTCGGCTTCCATCCGGCCTACCATGAGATAAGCAACTTTGTTGTGTCGCCTGTGGCTTGGTGTAGCATTCAACAAGCACTACTCCTTAATAGGTATATGGCTGACAGCCCAGCATGTGCCATCTGCGGGTGTGATGAGGCTATTGCCCACATTCTTTATGACTACCCTGCCTATAGCGCCTAAAGGCAGTCGCTCTGTAGTGCGCTGGAGCGTCTAGAACCACACCCACTGGCAGAAATGAAGATTCTCGGCCACTGGCCGCGGCGATCGTCGGCGGTAAAAGCCTCCAAGGCACTGTTCCGCTTTTTGAGGACTTATGACCTGCACGATAGGCTGTGACTTTACTGAAAGCTGTGACTTTGCACAGTGACTTCAATTTCCAGCTACTCTCTTTTCTCCTTCATCTTTTTATCCCCTCACCTCTTTACCCCGTGCAGGGTAACAAACTGGTTATTCTTCTGGTAAACTTCCCTGCCTTTCCCCCTCCTCCTCCTTAGAGAACAAGGAAAGATTCGGACTAACCTGCATTAGAAAGCAGAAGTTTTGGCGCGTCTGCATGGCTGCTGCTCTTTGATGCCCACTGCGGAACCAGGCGTGCAGTACGTGGTTAAACGTGCTCCGGGGACGCGATGCTTCCGTCGATGGGGCTTGCGTCAAAGTGGAGGGTAACGTGAACCGACACGCCTCGGGTGGCAGTGCCGGGCAGCGCTGATCTGTCGTCGGTGATGCTGTAGAAAGCGTCGCAACTGGACAACGCTCCTCTGTAGGTAACGATGTGCTGCGCATGCGTCGCAGATCCGGCGGGATCGGTGAGATGAAATCAGGTGTAAGACAGCTGGATTCGAAGGCTAGTGATATCTGCATTAGAAAGCAAAAGTTTTGGCGCGTCTGCATAGCTGCTGCTCTTTCGTGCTCACTCGGTATTTAGACTAGAATGTTAAGGACGCTCAGGAAGACTGCATTTAAGGCAAAAGAAAGACTAAAAGCGAAATGCACTAAAACAAATAACACAGCGAACAGATTGCAGCCCATAGCTCACGAACTGCACGTTATGAAGATGGCATGGCTAATGCAAAGTGATGACACTGATAACCTTGTAAGATTTCCCGAGCTTATTGGCACACGGACACAGAACGCTTTGAAGTCTTACGTAACAGTTTTAACTATACGCAAAAGGTAACAATGTTCTCTAAAACGCGCATTGAAATAATAACCCGTCTGGCCAATTTCACCAACGATCAGGGGTCTTGTAAACCGCTCTCGAGATGCTCACCATAAAGCTCGTAATATATGTATTTTGCGGCACTCCGACGGTGGCATGCATTTTCTCTGCGTGGTAACAAACTGTCCGGATGCGCTGTTCAACACGTGCAGTCTGTTTTGCGTGTGCTTGTTTTGCATTTGATTCTTGAGCCGAAAGACGCGGGTTGGATCCCGGCCGCGGCGGCCGAATTCTGATGGTGGCCAAATTCTAGAGGCCGGCGTACTGTGCGATGTCAGTGCACGTTAAAGAACCGCAATAAGGTGTTTGTCTGGGCTAGTCGGTACATGGTACTAACTGAAGGCACAGCGCACGAAGGACGGGACAAGAAAGAGACAAACACAGCGCTGACTTACGACTAAAAGGCTTTATTGCTCGCACGCAATAAATAGACGAAAAGGAGCACAATCAACAGAAGAACAGCATCAGTGATGATCGTCAAAAAACACACAAGAAAAGCACACAATCGCAACCTACACAAGCGAACTTAACTGTTAAGATAGACCTTCCATCGCGCTAACACAAAAAGAAATTGACTATCTTAACAGTCAAGTTCGCTTGTATAGGTTGCGATTGTGTGCTTTTCTTGTTGTGTGTTTTTTGACAATCATCACTGATGCTGTTCTTCTGCTGATTGTGCTCCTTTTCGCCTATTTATTGCGCGCGAGCAATGAAGCCTGTTAGTCGCAAGTCACCGCTGTGCTTTTCTTGTCCCGTCCTTCGTGCGCTGTGCCTTCAGTTAGTTAAAGAACCCCAGGTGGTCGAAATTTCCGGAGCCCTTCACTACGGCGTCCCTCACAGTCTGAGTCGCCTTGGGTCGTTAAACCCCCCCTAAATCAAACCGATTCTTGTGCATCTTCTGTATGCCTTAAAAAGGAGTAATGACCCCATCTCTCTCTTTTTTTTTTACAGTTCGGGGCACAATATGTGATTACCAGGGGCTCGCTATTTATCGGATTTTGAATCAGAAAAATTAACGAAAAATATTTTAGCCATGTTAAAACGTTGCCTTAGAATCGGAAGGTTTGAGTTATCTGCCGTCAGAACCATCACGTAATCTTTTAACGACTGCCGTCATTCGGAAGTTGTTAAATGTTAGAGTCGTGATATGCACGCAATACCGGTGTGTTCCAGAATACGAATTTCGCAAGCATTTCCGGTTTTGTGAATGTCAGCTTGAGCATGCAGTCGTCGCGCATGAAGGCCGAATCCGCCACGCTTGATACAAGTGCACGTCTGACATCAAACATTTCTTGGGAAGAACAGCTTTGCGTTAGCTCAAGAAGCTTCCACACTTCTCGTCCTCCTGCACTCCGAAGGAAAGACAATGATCGATAGCCGAATTGGGCGCCCTTCCAATTTTTAAACCTGAACACTCGAGCGTACCCGCCGCGGTGGCTCAGTGCGCTCGCGCTCGGCTACAGATCCGGAGTACCCGGGTTCGAACCAATCCGTGGCGGTCGCGTTTCGATGGAGGCGAAACGCAAAAGGCGCCCGTGTGCTGTGTGATGTCAGCGGCCTATAAAGCTACCCAGGTGGTCGAAATCATTGCGAAGCCCTAAGGCACCTATTTCTTACTTTGTTCTTTCACTCCCTCCTTTATCCCTTCCCTTTCGGAGCGGTTCAGGTGTCCAACGATATACGATACAGATACTGCGCCATTTCCTTTCCCCAAACACCAATTATTATAACGAGCATGCGCGCTGATAGGCCTCTGTAGCTAGCGTCGTCTTCTAGGCTGTTTTGTTTCATGCGAAGTAACCCCTGCGAATCAATTTTTGCGGCCGAGTTCTGAGACTGTTCGTTTCGTGTTCTATCTGCTGCGTGTCTGTGGCTTTGGCCTGGCACAAACGCGTAGTGTTCCAAGCACGACTCTAGGCCCTGGTTGCATTCGCGGGTAGCGTCTCGAGAGCATTTGCTTCAACGAATTTAACGCGGCAACGTCGAGGGTCGTCTTCAATCAGTTTATCGCGAGTAACGATTGCAACTGGTTCTTGGGCATGCTAGGCTAATTCCAAATGCATTCTCTTGTCAGGGTCACCCACGCTCTGTGCAGCGGATAAAAGCAATTGCACGCAGCTTCTTGGGGCTCCGATGCATAACAACCGGTGTTGGGCAGGGGTTGCTTCGCACTAATCAGAACAACCTAGCAGACGGAGCTTACTCCAACCGCTCGAATTGTGGGCATGTTGTTGTTGTTACCCTCCCACAGTTGCACATGCCCCCCACATAGGGGGATTGACTAAGAATGGGAAAGCGCAGAGAGTTTTTTTTTAAATAATTATTTTCATGATCGAAAATAATATGAATGCTGGGGAAGAAAAAAGTGAACAAAAAGAAGAAATATCGAAATAAAACGGGGAACGCATAACGCACGCAGGGAATGGAAACTGAGATTTTCAGCCGAGTGGTTAAAAGATAATGATAGTTGTAAAATAAAAGAATAATATTTAAAGAAATGTTACCAAGGCAGCCGATTTGATTCCATTAAAAAATTTTGGACGGCTGCAAAAACAGACTTGTGGCTGCACCCAAGTATGGTGGCGCCAAACGACATTATGATCGGGCTGCTCAACCTAAGGCCAGGCTGTTGTAATGGCTTCTCTAAAAACCGTATTCTCATTTATTTATTTATTTATTTCCTTTACCCTTAGGGCCAGAGGCATTACAGAGGGGAGTGGTTACAAAAATAAAAAGAAACAACATACAAAGCACCAAAGAAATTAGTATTACAGAAATGATGGCTCCTAGTCATACAATATTATCTAATGGGTTATTGATGTGCTGATTATTAGAATATAATATAGTACATACAGTGCATCAACACAGTGAAAAAAAAAACACATTTTGTTAGTACAACAAAGTGAATGAGATGGCCAACTTATACAATGTTATACAATATAAGACAGTACGTACAGTGCAACAATACAGTAAAAAAAATGGCAGTACAACCAGTAAAAAGAATAAAAGAATCAGATGCTCCTACTTATACAGTGTTCTCTAATGCGGTCTTGAAGTGTTTGACAAAAGCATTTGTTGGGCGAGTTGGTGTTTACGATGATCCATAACTACAGCGCAAACGACAGGACAGAGATGAAGAAGGGACACCACACAGCGCTGTGTGGTGTCCCTTCTTCATCTCTGTCCTGTCGTTTGCGCTGTAGTTATGGATTGAAGTGTTTGTTGTCAGCAATGGTAGCGGTTGATGCGGGAAGGTGATTCCACCCAGCAGCTGTGCACGGGAGGAATGACTGAAACGTGGCATTGGTTTTGCATGATGGA
Organism: Amblyomma americanum; assembly: GCF_052857255.1. Lineage (NCBI taxonomy): Eukaryota > Metazoa > Arthropoda > Arachnida > Ixodida > Ixodidae > Amblyomma > Amblyomma americanum. The sequence continues at coordinate 30,879,378 of NC_135505.1, forward strand.
ATTCCGACTTTGTTACTGTGACCTAACCTTGATGAAATGTCACGGTGAACCGGCGACAAAACAAAACAAAAAAGAAGTGTCCATGGATTCGTGTTCACCGCAGAATACGCAGACGGGAGAAGCGCCAAACCAGACCTGTGCAAATAAAAATGCAAGGGCGGGATCCGGCAGCGGTGCTTTGTTAGAGAGACCTCAAGATCTCGTGAATGACATGAATTCCTGCTCGACGAATACCTCAGGGGCAGCTAATCATCATATCTTAAAAGAGATCCCGTTGTCATGCTGGAGAAACACTGTCTTCGAAACCTCGCTGCTCCAATGTACGCTGTAGCCGGAACGATAGGTAGCACGGGGCCACTGAGGGACACCTTTGCCAGGCAGACCGCAAATACATTGGCTGTCACACCGCCATGACCTGGCACCCATACCACGTGAACAAGGCTCAAATGCGGAGGGAGAAATAGGAAAGTGTTCAAGATTGGAGAATCCATAGGCGAAGCAAGGGATGAACACAAAGAAAGAGAGTCTGAAATGACAGCCACGAAGAGAAAGCTGGCTCTAGTTTGCGAAGAGCAAGCACCACCGCCAGAAACTCCGCTTGGAAAATTGGGGTGTAGTCGGGAAGCCGCACAGAAAAAGACCAATCTAGAAACGGGCAATATATTCCCATTCCTGCCTTTTCATCACATTGGGAGGCGCCAGTAGCTATCGTTAAGCTGATAGGTAGAGTTTGTAAATGGCCTTCTAATAATCCTTTTAAAATGAGCGGTGGCAAATGCTTAGCGTTTTTCGGGCAAATGTAGTCATAGACAATTTTTAACAATTTTTACAGAAGACCAACTGTTTCGGGTACATTTGTGTACAGTAGTACAATTAAAGGATCAAGCAATTTTTGAACCATAACTACCTACCTGCGGGGTATGAAATCTAGGCCAGTGGACTACAAAAAAGGAGGTCGCTTGGTAACAAAAAACAGACAAGGAGCGGTGGAAACTTGATTCATATATCCTGAGGTACGTCTGAACAGTTAGGAATTTAAACTTGGATAATAAAGGCGGAGTTCAGGCTTAAAGGTAAAGCATGTTGTTAGCCACAAATTCGGGAAGTCCACAACACAACCGAAGCGCTTCCCGCTTCAAAAGAACGAGCGGGCGAATTTTGTAAGCAGCCGTACCAGAAAACAGCACAGGCCCAAATTCTAAAATTGGTCGGACATACAAAACATAAATCTGCAAAAGTGGATTTTTTTTCGCATTCTAGACCGAGGATTACTGAATCTACGCAACATGCCCACAGCACGAGCCCCTTTCGCTTCAACATGGTCAATGTGAGAGCGCCATGTGAGGTTGTTATCATAAATGACACCAAGATATTTTAATGACTTAACTTGAGGAATATTTTGTCCCTGGTAAGTGAGAGACAGATGAACAGGATCCTTCATTTGAAAAACAAGGACAGCGCACTTGTTTACATTTAAGGTCACTCGCGAACCACTCAACCAACTTTCAAGCAAATTCAGATACGATTGCAGGCGCACATTAAAGAGATGAATGACAGTGGCAGCCGTAAAAACTGCATTGTCGTCCGCAAAGACGTACGTTCGAATTTCTTGATGGCTGGGAATAGAGCTCGCTAGAATATCAAAGAGCACAGGCGACAGGACACACTTTTGTGGGACACCTCGGGTTTGTTTATATCTTCCAGAATTAACACCATTTAGTATGCAAAAAAACTGTAGCGTTCCACGCTGTCATAAGCTTTGGCTACATCCAATGTCACCAAAGAAGCATGCATTTTTTGGTGCCGCGCAAGGAGAACTCGACTCTCAAGGTCGGCTTGTGCACACCATATGAAACATTTCGGACGGAAACCAAATTGACAAGGGCTGAGGATATTTTTGCGGTCCACAAACTCCGAAAAACGTATGATTATGACCCTTTCAATTAATTTAACCACGTTTGATGTCGATGATACAGGTCTAATATTATCCAGAGAATAGCCACCGCCATTATTTTTTGGTAAAGGGATCACTTTGGCGAATTTCCACTCAGGAGGAATCCATGCCTGTTTTATAGAATAATTAACCAGCTTTAATAAGGAGTTCGCGCCTCATACCAGTGAAGCTTTGTTTCTTAACTTCTTTTGTAACCCCTACATATTGGTATCGAATTTGTTCGCGAATTGGGCAAAATTACCAGCGCTATTCTCATTTTTTTGCATTTATTTACCCTAAAGGCCCAGGTAGACATTAAATACGGGGGAACAATCACGCAGGAAATACAATGAACAAAATATAACATTAATATAACGACACTTAAAGAGCATGCAGGAGCACATCATAACAAAGGTTTAAGCAGTCAACGATAAGAAATAGAACATGACTGAATTAAAGCATGTAAGGCATGGAATACAACATACTCAAAGAGCTTTCAGACTTTTGAAGAAAAAATACATAAGTGCCAAGAAAATTTGTTTAATTAGAGGGCATCCAGTACAAACATTTGTGAATAAGCAATAACATCTGTAGGGCTATAAAAATTGGAGAAATAAATATATAATCTCATTATACTATGCTCGCAGCGCATATTTCCTGTGGCCATTATGTGTATGTATTTATGTCTTTCTGCGCATGCCTGGGGGCGCCTGGACAGAAGACCGGCTTTCTTCTTTACGCCTTTGCGTTACTGTGGGTGTTATGGATACTATTCGGCTACCGGAGCCACCTGCTTCCACAGCACGGTACGTAGCCACTGCTATGGGCTAATTTACAACGATGCCTTTTTTTTCGTAACGAGAACTCAAAAATTATCGTCGGCATGTTGAATGCTTACGTACACCATCCCAATTTCTTATCAGTATCACGGGAGAGCCGACCATTAGGTTGATCAGCGCCGTATGGCGGAGCGACACTACAAACAGGGCGAGAGGCGCCACACGCTCCCTAAGCACAGGCCGTGGCTGCGGTCGTCTGCTACAAGCTGTTCCATGGGCAGAGCGCCGCCCCGATTTTTCCTTCGCTTATCACACTCGTACCACCCCACCGCTAACAGCGCGATGAGGGCAAGTAAAAGTGACTCATAGCAGCTGTCTAAGCATTCCAGGAGTAAATCTTGAAATGGGCGTTTTTGTTTGCGGTTTCATAAATGTAAAAGAATTGGGGCTCCGCTTAGCTCCTGGAAAAGCCTAGCAGACGACGGCCGCTGCGGCTAGTGCTTAGAGCTCGGCAACTTTCACCGAGTTTGCGGTGTCGCTTCGTCATGCGGCGCTGACCGACCGAACGGTCGATGCTCCCGTCATATTGATAAAAAATTGGGAGGGTGTATATTCCGTTTAATCGATCGCGCGACAATCAATAAATAAATCAATCAATCAATCAATCAATCAATCAATCAATCAATCAATCAATCAGTCAGTCAGTCAGTCAGTCAGTCAGTCAGTCAGTCAGTCAGTCAGTCAGTCAGTCAGTCAGTCAGTCAGTCAGTCAGTCAGTCAGTCAGTCAGTCAGTCAGTCAGTCAGTCAGTCAGTCAGTCAGTCAGTCAGTCGCGCTTTTGTGCAGGTTGGCTACTTTCTCGGCACAGTACCCCAGCGCCAAAACATCAAACGCCTAAAGAAAAAAAATGTCAGCAAGGACGAACACGAAGAAGACAACACGTGCGCGAACTTTCGGCTGGTGTTTACTCATTGCGTGAACCGCTTTTTATACATGGTGGGTGCCAGAACAGCACAGAAAAGCGGGACTGGTTATCGCCGCAAGTTACAAACAAAACAACCAGCTTAACGTGATTATCACCCTCTTCTACATGTTCGTGCTTGTTTGCAAGCGCTAAAGGTTTAGTCATGTCAACTTGCCCGAACAGCCACTCTGATCAACTTCTTCAAGTGTTTGTGCTTTTCTCGCTAGCAATCCTAACAATCCACAAACAACAACAATCAACAAGAAGCAGTGTGACGGCTCCACTTTCACGAAGTCACACTGTTATGAGTACGATACTGTAGTTCCTCAGTCCCCAGAACACGTATAATTTAAACAGCATTTAGTTCGAACTGAGTGCCATCTAGAGCACATCCTATAGTTTTGACCTCACTGCTGGGCGGTCCACAAGTATCAAGAGTACCTTACAGCAATTTTCCGTTTACTCAAAGTCCTCACCTCGTGCGGCAGCGCTTCATTGAGCGGCCTTGGATTTCACTTGACTGAGTTCTGCCCACACCTCTATGAATTTCATGATCGATTGCATTTAAATTCCATTCAAGGGGTGCCCTATACCCTAAAGCGAAAAAAATACATGTATAGGGCGAAGGATGAGCGCCATTCTTTCTTTAACGTCCTCATGCCTGCCCAATCAAAGCTTGGCGCTGAGCCTCGACGCTCTTACGCGATTTTCAGTCTCGATGTGCGCTGCGTTTCGAGGACTGCGCTCTTAATTGAAGAAATCTGTTAGTTGAGTTGAGTTGTTGAATCCTACAGGTGGGGTTAGCCTTGCTTTATCTGCCGGCAATTGCTTCACCGTAGCGTCCCTTCTATATTAACAATGTCCTGAAGCCTCTCGCATCTACACCGCTATGCGCACAGTCTCTTATAATAGCACACATTCTCTCCCGTAGTCACCATCTATGCACACAATCAATCCACACAGTCCACATCACAGTCCACTCCAGAAGTCACCATCTATGCACATATTCAGTCACAGTAGAACATAGGCCATTGTAGTGCCACAATCCATACACACATTCACTCACAGTATAACGTATCCACTCCGGAAGACACCATGTACGCACACATTCCATCACAGTAGGTCATAGTCCGTTTCTGCTGTCACCATTTAGAAACAAGATCCGTGTCCTGAAGAAATGTTAAAAGAAGGCGCGCCGGCTTCCTTCTGCATTTCTGGTTTCCACTCGGGTAGACAATGTCCTGAACTGTGCTGTGACGGGTTCCTGTCTTCTTGAAGGAAGCGAACATCACATGCCTTTCCGCGTTGTACTCTGGGCAGTACATGATATAATGTTCGATATCTCCGCACACACCACATAAACAGCAGAACGGAGACGATGCTATGCCGGTCTTATGCATCCATGCAGGAGTGCGAGCAGAGGCCGAGCGAATTCGATGTAGAAGGGTCGCCTGAGACCTCAGTCCCTTGGTCACACATGGTTTGTGGGACGCACTCCACAGGGTACTGAACTGATCGAGCACCGTTTTCCTGTAGAGACTTTTTCCATCTTGAGGTACTTTTTTTGACGGAATCCTTGAGAGAGATTTATGGGCGAGAATGTCTGCCACCTCATTACCGTTGACTCCTATGTGAGAGGGCACCCATTGGAAATGTATAGTAAACCCTCTGCTGTGCAGATTCTGCACCAAGCGCAGAGAGCTTATAGAGAAGGCGTCAGTGGGGAATCCGCGCTCTAACCTCTGAAGGGCAGATTTTGAATCAGTTAGGATGACAACAGATTGAGCCGGACAAGACCCTAACTTCCGTAAAGCCGCCTCAATAGCAACACTTTCAGCCGTTGTGGAGGATACAACAGCAGTACAGCGTAGGACCACTTACAGTCCAAAGAAGGAATGTAAAAAGCCGCTGCGCTAGCTTGGTTGACCTTGTCCACAGAACTATCCGTGAAAATTTGAAGATGGCAGGCACACTCTGTTTCCAAGTGTTCAAGTACAAGCGAAAGCGTTACGCCACGTATTCACGCAGTACTGAGCCCTATTCTCCAGTTCAGTAAAGATAGAAGTTTTATGCAATAATATTAACGGTTATAAATTAAAGCTTGCTTGAAAGTTTGGAGGTCTTCTTTCATATGCTGGTTTGTTCGTTCCCTCCCACCTGCGGCGGTTAGCACAACCACACCTGCTGCTTCGGAACGTTTTCTGACCTGCTGTCTGTCTGAAACCTGCAGCATTCGGTGGCGTATTTGTGTAATCACTGCTCGTGTTTGAGATTGCGATAGCAGAAACCAACGAGTGAGAAACAAAACTGTGGAGGACATTTCAATTTTTTTTTCTGCTCAATAACCTGAGCGTAGTTATTAATTATATGTAGTCGGGCGCTTCGACTGTTCAAGCTTATATTACTAGAAGCAGGGAAGGCTCCATGGGCCAATGGACACCGGAGAACATAACTGGTTATTCCTTGCGCTTATGAACTCCTTAAGCGTTACTTGTGCACCACGGTGTTGTTAGACAAACAGCCAGCAGCAGGGGCGTCACTGATTTTCAGCACCCCTCTCTGAACGTCACTCGAGCCTATAACATCGACTGTGCATTTCAAGCGAACCCACCTCGTCTCTTCGACAACATGACGCGAGGTGCTGTGTTTGAGAATGTGTAGATCAAGTGGTACATATTTCAAAATACATATTTCAATGCGAATATGCCTAATCGGCAGCGAAACACGGTGTCGGCGTTGACCAGCAGCAATGAATCCAGAAAACTCGGATGACGTCACCGTGGTATCAATAAACATAATATGTCCTCCTAAGTTGCCGGGAATCGAACCCAGGACTTTCATATTGCGAGGCGAGCACGCCACCCACAGGCCACAAAAACGCTTTTTTTAGGCGTGGTAATCGCGATGCTTTTTGGCGAACAAACGGTGAATCTATTGATACGTTGCCGTACGACTACATGCTAATGTGTAGGAAGAGAAAAAGGAAGAGAAAAAGTGGAAATAAATGAAAATAAAAATAAAACAAAATAAAAACACTGTTTTCCATTGAAAGCACGTAAGTAGTCATAAGCGCCCTCCGTAATGTTTTGGTTTTTTGCACTAAAACTTTGAGAAATCCATACGTGTGCACTCAGATCGAACCACGCACATAAGTGGACGGCGGAATATTGTCTTTCATCTACTAATTTGAAATGGGAAGAAATGATTTTCAGATTTCACTGCATGCTTATGTTGACTTTGGACTCACGTACCGGCGACTAAACGATATATAGAGTGCACTGTTGAGTAACAGCGGCCTATCTATTTCACGAACGCAAGCACATCGAAAGCCCCCTGATGTGCGTCCACCCATGGAAACAACCACTCCTAGTTCACCACAAAGTGGAGAGAACACCACCTCGCCTTCAAAGAAACCAAGCGTGACAGCCTCTGCTACAAGGCGTAAGTATATGACCATGAATGAGTGTATGTTCGCAACATATTCGGAAAGCGCATTTCCTGCTCTATTTTCAAATGAACGCGCTGTGTTCTTTTTCCTTCAATATGTGCCATTTTGTTTATAAATTAGACTTATCAAATGGAATACTCTACCTCCTGTACGTATCATCTTAAGTCCCGTTAGTAAGATTATTTTATTGATTTTTAACTAAATATGTTAACTTGAAAATCAGCTTTTCCAGCCACATCTATGACAGTGATTACAAAATATTGATGCACTTGATTTATTCGGCGACAGTTTCTTGCGTGTCTTCACTTCGATTTCAGAACGTACTGCGTGCACAAAGCACGCCTGTAGCTTTGCCTACGTGACATCAGCAAAAACGATGGTTTCGGGACGTCACCAGTGGCCTCCTCCTCACATAACTCCCTGCGCTTTCCCACAGCACCACAACACCTTATTCGCGGCTGTAGTCACTGGTAGAGGAAGGAAAACTTGATTGGGTAGCGCGGACTTTAGCTCAGCATTCCTTGCGGTCTGGGAAATCAACTAGGTTATGCCTTTTTTTTTTTGTTACGGAGTGTAATTGGGCGGATATTTTCTGCACGTAGTAAACTATTCTGGATGCATGTCTGCCATTATTTCTGATCATTTCGGACAAGTGTGCCTGTCTGACTTTTTTTTTATTATACAGCTCTTTTTGAAACTAAATATGTATCTTGTGTGCCACAAAAAAAGCACAAAAAGTTGCACGCAGATTTGTGTTGGGCTTTTCTGCTCTTCCGTCACGAAAAAGTCATGAAGGCGAAATCGGTATGGTTTGGAAGCAGCGAAAGAAAAGCCCATAGGATAGTCCCATAAGGAATTCGTTTTCGGTCTCACAGAGAGACATTTAAAGATTCGTAATTTGGACGAAGGAAAAAAGGATACTTGCAGTTTGATTAATGAGCGACTTAGCAAGGCAATGCCATTAGCGAATCGCTAAGTGATGTGTCATGGCTGACGTGGCTACTACTTGCGGCGCTGCAGTTGGGAATTTTAGAGGGTTGTTGTCGTCAGGTCTTATCATTATTGTGAGTGATGTCTGCAGTCGGATGATCCGCTGACTTGACGCGACACCGTGGAAAAACGTTCCTGAGATCATCCATGTTGTGAACTCCCCTACAGCAGTTTTCTGTCCAGTTCCTTTCAACATGCGTCAACGTATTGTGATGGCGCTTCAAACCCCGCGAGTTAGAGCCCAGATTGTGGACTCAGCAGTACCCTACTATGAACGTGCGTGGCTCCGAAAATGCCGGTTTCTTTTATTTTCGCCTTCCAAGCACAGTTTTTAATCCTCCTTCCTTAATGAGATTACGAATACAGGACCGAGGTCGTCATAAAGATATCAGATGTAAAGCTACAATATTTAGTGATATCTGAGCTTCATTAATTTCCTTATCAGTGATGCGCTGGTGCTGCAGAATCTAGATTAATCCATTCGATTGTCGACAGCGTCTACTTGATGCGAAGAAAGCGAAAATAAAGGCTGCAGTGGTGCCAAGGGTGCGAACAGCACGCATGGAAATAATAATAATAATAATAATTGGTTTTTGGGGAAAGGAAATGGCGCAGTATCTGTCTCATATATCGTTGGACACCTGAACCGCGCCGTAAGGGAAGGGATAAGGGAGGGAGTGAAAGAAGAAAGGAAGGAAGAGGTGCCGTAGTGGAGGGCTCCAGAATAATTTCGACCACCCGGGGATCTTTAACGTGCACTGACATCGCACAGCACACGGGCGCCTTAGCGTTTTTCCTCCATAAACATGGAAATGCATCCGCTTCAGTTTTATAATCCTACGCTGTGGCACCAGACCGACGCCGATCCTGAATAGACCGAGTGAATTTTGAAGTAAATGCTGAATTGGAATAGCGTCGCAATGAATTTCACGCCATTCGATAACTGCGACCTTCTCATGATTTCGAATGTTTCATCGCGGCTCTGCATGATGCACTTGCCTCTTCCAGGGCGCCCGAAGTCGTCCCGGTTTCGTGATACTTGTTGGAAGCCACAGTGCATAGCCCTAGGTGAGATATCTGCTTCGTCTTCCTTGGTTTGGGAACTGACCGAAAGTGTACAATGTGTGAAAAAATTTAGAGGTGATTAGGGTAGTCGGTAATGCGAGGTTTAAGCGCAGCTCTTCTGAAGCCACCTCTCACCGCGTGTTACGCTTCCAGCCACCCTCCGGGATCTTCTTCATGTGGCAGGCATCGTCCAGCTGTACATTCTTCCGTTTTAATGGCGCGTTCACACTTGGACTAGCCACCTTACTTGGACATTCGGCGGCGAGAGCGAGCGGAATCCGCTGCCGCGGCAGAGATTCCGCCGAAATACCCAGCGGAAAGGCCGATCGGACGAGGACCCAATTCTGCCGCAGGCAAAAAATCCGCCGAGTCTCGTCAGCCAATAGGAAGGCGAGTACCCGCGGCGACAAACATGGCGACGCCCTTCGATGCAGGACGCCTAGCTTCGCAGTGAATTCGCCGCTGTTACCGCTGTTACTGCCTTTTTCAGCGCGTTCACTTGCCCGCGAAGCGGGGAGCCCTCCTCCTTTCGGGCTACTCTATATTCTGTCCACTGTCCAGGCAGGGACACTTTATTTTTCGTTTTTTTATCGTCCCACAATAAGTTTTGCCCACTGTCCATAAATGAAGGCAGGGACAATTTATTTTTTGTTCTTTTTATAGCCCCACAATAATTTTTGTCCATAAATTGGCAGTGGTGCAGGCAGAGGCTTATTATTTTTCAATCTTTTTAGGTTGCCATAACTTAATATTTGTCCATAAATGGGCCAGCGGTGTTTCACTTCGTCTCATCTCACCCATAAGGTATCTTAGGAGTGATAAATTAATTTTTATTACTAGTGGCGATTCTGTTTCTTTTCGGCTTGTTGAGAATGGTTCCCCTCCTAACCACTAGATGGCGCCACCAGGCTAGACTTGACGCTCTAAATGTGAGTATGTTAGAAATGGCGTGACATCCAGAAAAATAGCTGCATTTAGCGTACGTAAGCGTGCATATGATTATGGTACGTAGACGGCATCGATTAACCTCTTACTATATCTGTGTACGCCGTGAGCAGACGACGAGCGGCGGCGTGGTGGCCGGGAATGGTGAACGAGGCAAGATTTCGGCGGCCGCGGATTTCGCTCGCTCTCGCCGACAACGCCCAAGCGAGAAGGAAGGCGGCGTTTCGCTCTGCTACAGCCTGCCACCTGTCAGGTGACAGGATCATCTGTGACTTGTCAGGTGGCTGTTACGCAGACAACGTTGCATACGTAGACGTGTAGTGGCAGGTACCGTGTTGCGCCTCTCGCCACCCTACGGGATCTTCTGGTGCCAGCCACCTTCCAGGTGGCGTTTCGCTCTGCTACTTAGACAACCGGTTACGCCGACAACGACGGCGACGACGCGGAACGCCGAAGCGGGTACCTAAGAGCTGTGCTCTAAAAATAAAGGAATCTAGGTACCTGTCGGAGCCACCTTTACACGTGAATGGTATTTCTGCGGCGTAGCTGGCGCCTGTTATTTATACCCAGTCGCAGACGCGGTTTCACGACCGCCGGCGGTAACCCATTGCCCTCAGGCTGAGTTCTTGAAGCTTGGTGTTAAGCCACCTTGATAACAGCGCATTCATTTAGAGTGACAGTGATCCGTTCGAATGGCGGCTGTCACGGGACGAATGTTTGTTTTCAACGCAGATATATTTGGTCAAAAGCGTTAAGTGGCACAGTTAAAGTGCTCGATATTCTTCCTCGCGAAAAATTTTGTCGGTTAGCGAAACATACACAACATTCGGCCCAGAACAACGAAGCTTCAGAAGAAAAAAGCTCTTAAGCTCGTTGCGCGCACCCCCCCCCCCAAAAAAAAAAAAAAAACAGGCAAAATCGCGTTTAAGAAACTGTAATTCACACCGAAAAATCATTCAAGAAAGTGTCCCTGCTGACAGCTTAATAGAAAAAAACCCGGAAATTTTGCGAAGGAGGCCGTAATCTTTTGACAATCTCCGCAATTTCTAAGGGCGCGCTTGCAAGAGTGTTCTGCGATGCGCTTTGTCCACCGCTCGCGTGGGGAAATTCTACCTTGAACCCGTGTTTCTAAACGGCGCTAGTATAAACCTTTGTTCGTAAAGTTCCGAGACTGAGTCTATTAAAAAAATGCGTTTAGCATTGAAATCATTTGTGAAGCACCCCTTCGAAATAGTCTCCCTTGCAGTCTGTACACAGCTTCCAACTTTGAAGTTTTGGAAACAGTTGGAAAACGCTGCTTTTGAAGGGCTGTCACCTCCTTTGTCGTGGCGTTTTGAATGGCCTCCACGCTCTCCATCCAGCGACCTTTTAGGGCTCTCTTCACACGAGGAAACAGGAAAAAAATCGCATGGGGAAAGGTGAGGCGAGTGTGGCGGATGGGGAAGTACAGTAACGCTGTGCTTGGCGAGAAATTTTGTCACGCTGAGAGCAGTGGGCGGCCTTGCGTTATCGTGGCCAAGGCTCCATTGTGCAGATGCCCATAGGTCATGGCGAAGGCGTCGCAGCGCATCACGCATGTGTTGGAGCACATGGATGAAACCTCCTGATTCACCGTCTGCCCTTGTGGGACGAACTCGTGGCTTATGCCACCTCTGGCATCGAAAAAAACTATCAGCATCGTATTTGTTTTGGTCTTCTGTCGCCGTACCCTTCTCGACGCCGGAGAGCTTGTGGACTGCCACTCGGCGCTCTGCCTCTTTGTTTGAGGAATGTATTGAAAACACCATGTTTCGTCTTCAGCAATGATTCTGTCGACGAATGCAGCATCCTTCTCTGCCTCGGAGAGCAAATCAGCGCTCACTGATGCCCGCGTGTCCCTCTGGTCCTGTGTCAGGGAGTGCGGCACGAGTTTGGCATTCAGCTTTCGTTTCCCCAAGTTCTCACACAAAAATTTGGTGGCATGTTGTCTTAGTAATGCCGAGAGCATCTGATAGCATCCGGACTGTAATGGTGCGGTCTTGGTGTACGATTTCCATCATCCGAGCCACGTTGTTTTCATTACGTGAGGTTGAAGGACGCCCCTGCCTTGTGTCGTCTTCCACCGACGTTCTCCCCGAAACGAACATCTTGTGCCATTCGAAAACTCGCGCCCGCGATAATGTATGGCTGCCGTAAGCATCACGAAGGAGCTCATACGTCTGTGTGGCTGTCTTGCTAAGCTTCACAGAGAATTTTAGGTTCGCACGTTGTTCGAGGTGGACGTCCATCTCGTATCACTCACTCACAGTAAAATGCGCAGACGACTTGTGACAATGTATTTTCTACATGTAGTGCCATCCAGCGGCTGCCACAGCAAATAACATAAATAGGTCAGGTTAGCCCGAAAAGATGGCGCTACACATACGCACGAACATTTGTTTCGGGGAATAATTTCTAGAGAAGAAAATAAATCAGTCTCGAAAATTTACGGACAAAGGTTGTAGAGAATGGCGAGTGATGGGTCGCACAGGAATGTTGTTCATAATAGGTGGTTGGACGGGAAATGAAAATTTGTTGTTTGTTCGTGTTCTAGGATCCACGGCTTAAAGAAAACGTAAGCCAAACAACTATCCCTCTAACATTATCCTCCTCAGACTCGGCAATGAAAATTATGTTCAATACACTGAGCAATCGAGCCCTAGGCGCGACAGCCACGGAAGGAGGTCAGAGGTCGTAAAAAGCCTTCTCTATGCTACGTATAAATATTATCAAGGAGATATAGATATAGATGTATTGTCCCTCTCAGCTTTACGAGCGTTCAGAAAGGTTGGTGTCATTGGGAGTACGCTTTACACTCCGGTAAAAAGTACAATAACAAGCTGATTTACTCAATAAGCGGTAAAACACTTTTAGATACTTATTAGTACCTCTAAGTGCGACGAAACTTCAAAATTTTTTTTTTGCTTAGGAGATTTCATTTTCTCTGTAGTAGACATTTGTCACCAATTACGCACTAAATATATTTGAACCATGTTTAGCGGTCTAAATGATCATATCCTAAATGTTTAAAAAATTAATAGCACAGTCACAGGAGCATTCTCATCGCTGCATATTGGACGCGCTTTGCAATGTTATGCTTGAGAAAACTGTATGGATTCCGACTTTAAAGTTTTCTTCGTTCGCATGGCAACAATGACGACGATTATTCTCAGCGGACATCATCGCCGGTGGCCTGGGGAAGGCGAATCCTTGCGAAGACTTCCACGCCTTTGTGTGCGGAGACCAAGAGGAGAGCAAAGGTGTGCGGTCTTCAGCCATGAAGATCTCTGCACTCAGAGGGCTGCAAGGTACTTTTAGGAGCATCATCAGCGTGCAGTGCCGCGTCATTTCGCCGTGAGGGCGTTTGCTTGGGTCTGTTTGTGCTCCCGTTAGCAATAGTTTCATGAAAGACCATTTTTCTGTTTTGAAGAGCTTTTGCATACCCACATTATTACACTGTTTTCGTTCATAATAGCTTAGTGTCCCTGCCAGGAATCTATTTAAACTGTAAATGATCATGCTGTAAATGATCATGCAAAACCACAATCCGCTCTGAGTGGTCAGTAAAAGGGATCAAGAGAGGGAGAGTCACTAAGTTATACTTGCTGGTGCACTGGCTCCAAATCGATACGAAACGGTACGGTCAAAAATTTATGGTTCGATTTGCTTTATGGGCGTTTAACGTACCAAAGCGGATAGCTTCGGTCAACAGAGATTATTTAACGTGCACTGACATCGCAAAGTACAGAGTTAATTGGAGAGACATGGGAGAGGCTTTTGTCCTGCAGTGGACATAGTCAGGCTGATGATGATGATGATGACATCGCACAGTGCACAGTCTCTAGCACAGTCTCTAGCATATCCCGACCCTCGAAATGCAGCCGCTGCGGCCGGGATCGAACCCGCTTCTTACGGTTCATCAGTCGACCACCATAACCACTGAGCCGCTGCGGCGACTCCTCTAAAATTGATCTTAATGGAACTTCAAAAGACAATGACGAGAGTATGCTCCCAGTGGAGAGTCGCTTCTCGAAGACCCCACTTCTCACTTGTTGCGAGTAATCACTGACTTAACGCTGTAGCAGGGAAATGTTAGCTTTGAGACTGGTTGTCTTTATATAAATAATGAAAAGAAATAGAAGTGCAGCGTAATAGTGGGTCGGACGTCCGGAGCACAATCGAAACACACATAAAACTGGGAGGACACACATACCTAATGGGTTAAATCCCTCATACGCAGGTCATTCTCTGCCTTACATTCATAGATACCTGGGATTCCTCATACCCCACCTGGTACAGCGGTGTAGCGGTTAAGCAATGCACCATTGTCCTATGATACCAAGTGCTCCCAGCCGTGGGCCTTGTGCGGCACAAGTTGCTCTTCCCGGGGGACCAATAATTAACTTAACTGGCAGCTGCCACGGTGGGGAGTTCGCTCACTAGGTTGTGATGACGCCGCAATTTCACGTGAGCTAGGTGGTCCACCTGCCTCATAGTTTGCTCTCTTGGAACCACCTGCCCGAGTCATGCTCATGGGTTTTCGCTCAAGACGCCGACGCCGGATTTTCTGGGTAACGGGGCAATATGAACTCTATCGCGTTACCATCTACCGTGATATTCATCGATTTTTAAAAGCGTTTATGCAAAATAAAAACAAAGAAAGAAGCGCATGAACCAGCTACCCGCCTCCCTAAAGATATAAAAAATTCTTTCACATGGAAAGGAACTCATTTTTCGCCGACACAAACATCCCTCACATACAGGTCTCAAAGATTTTGTATATGTTCTGATCGTAGCATTGCCTAAAGATTAAGTATTTCATTTCTCAACTCCAAGAAACACCAGCCTATGCATCGTAGCGCATTGAGCGGCTGCCTGGTTCTCCCGGTAGGCTCTTTAGACGCATCGTAGCAAAATCCCGGTGAGCAGTTCGCCTCTCATTTGTGTTTCCGTCTTGTGTTATATTGTCGCTGTGCCGTTTTTGTCCATTTTTCCGAATAGGTGCAGTGCATTTTCTTTCTTTGGTGACCTGCGTCCGGGAATCCTCAGTGAAGTCAGAGTGTTTCTTTATTCGCTGGCTGATGGATCATGTTTATCTTTTCTAGATATCTTGAAATATTCACACGCGGCGAGGCGACGAACATTGAGCGCATCTGACAAATTCAGAGCAGCGTACAAGTCGTGCTTGGCGGGAGGTAAGACACCCTGAAAAACTTACCCCTCAAAACTGTTCCTCCAAGCTTTGTGCTGATGCAGTTGGATCATCGGCGAGTTGTTTTGAACTATGCACCTTTTAAATTTGTTTCTTGGACATGCGGTCGGATGTGCCGAGTTTTCTGATGTCAGGCGAGCAGTGCCAAGGCCGCAAATTCTTCCAGTATGCATCGTACCGCGTGCTTGGCCTACGCAGCCACTTCGGATGCGCACTGGGTTAATCGTCTTGCGCAAGCGAGTGCCTGCGCAAGACACTGTCATTGGCCTGGCGGGGGCTCACGAAGGTAGCTTGCGCAAGCGCCGCGGGACAACTTCCTACCGTACTCGATGGTTCGTTCTCTCCCACAAAGAAAGACGATGTGATAGTCATTTCAACAGAAGCGTTGAAGGGCTACCGATATTGCTGACGCGTAAGTTAGCCGGGAACCTTTCAGGTGAGGACACCGCTGCCTTCTTTCCCATCATGAGAAAGAGGCAACTGCTTTCAGTTTCCTTTATTTTAAAGAAGCAAGAAAATATTGCGAAGTTGCTTAGTAAACTTGTACAAAACAAGGCGAGCAACGGTCACGAGGCGGTGCTCATTCAGAGAGTCTTCTTTCGACAAGTTTCTTATCACCCCCCTCCTCCCTTTTATCCTTATCCTTTTTAAATTCAGTATCTGGTGTGAAGGGTAGCATCTTCCTGCTTTCTGGCTATCACGTTGGATAGGTAAGACTACTAAAAGGGACTAACACATTACGGGGAATTCGGGAAAACGCCTATCCATAGCCGCTACCCCTTCTGGCCCGTTGCGCGTTAGTGGAAGGCACTCTGTCATTCCCTAGCTTGTTACCTGATGGGTGATGCCAGCGCGCTACTTTTGAATGCTAGAAGCCGTGCGCCCCATGGTGGCAGCCAAGGGAACTAGAAGGGCTTGTGCTGAATTCCCGCGAACGGACATTTAAAAAGGAATGCATGCAACCATGATCAATTCCCCTACGCCTGCAAACGTAGCGTTTCCCGTTCTAAACTGCGCGAAAGAACGGGGGACAGAGACAGGAAACACGTACACACGCACAGCGCAGACTTCCAACTTTTATTTGAAAACGCTTCGAGCATTCCTTTCTATACGCTCCCAAAACCACCACATGACACAGCCGGGATCAAACAAAACAGATAAGTTTAACAGTTCAGTGTACATAAAGCGCGGACCACCTGGAGAGACAATATGAAAACATCAGTGCGTGCTTGCTACACACCCTTGATACCTAGATAAAAGGAGAGGCGAAGATAAAGAGCCTGAAGGTGAAACTAATAATTGAAAGAGAACGAATGGTGGAAACGACAGGAACGATGTATTACGAGTGAAAACTTGCCAAGCAAAAGGGATGGGACGTGGAACCAACAGTAACAACAGTAAAAGATGAAGGTGCAAACCATTAAGAGCTAAGCAGAAAAGAAATAAGAGAGAAACCTTATGAACGATACAAAACAAGATTAAATGTAAAAAGTGTCTGGGAATCATTAACAACGAGGCTAAAACGGTGAAACCGAGAGCGGTAGATGGAGACAAAATTAAACAAAGGTAAATGCGACACGAGAATGAAAAGGCTTAAACCAGGCTAAGACTTATGAAGGATGAAAACAACAAATAACAAAAGTGAAGGTGCAGGGCTAAAGACACAGATTAAAACGTTTGCAGCACTGCTTCTTATGCTTGCTTCCTGCACAACTGCTTTAAATTTTAATGCAGTATATTTACAAGTGATGCCTTGAAGCTTGAAACTGTGTGGCGTCATTGATTTTGTGCCCTCAATGACGTGGGTAAAATTGGAAGGGACACTTAAGCACCCTGTTAAGGATATAACGTGATAGAGTTAATGAGTTGATGTCCCTTTATGCAGAATCACGCATTCTCAAATTCACATTCATATATCGCTGGTATTCTTCATACCACGCCTTGCGCAACGGTGCAGCGATTAAGGGATGCATGCGCAACGGCCCTGCGATGGCAGGTGCTGCCACAGATGGGTCGCGTGCGACACAAGTTGTTCTTCCCGAGCAACCTCTCCCGATCAACCAATGATTTAACTTCCAACAGCCAGGGTTGCTCACAGTCCGGTGGGTAGGTTGTGATGTCACCACAATACCACGTGATCTACTTAGCCCAACTAGGTTGCTTCACCTAGGGTGGCTGCCCGTGCCACCCTACGCCACCCTATTTATCGCTCACAACGCAGACAACGCGGATTTTCTGCGTAACTTGGTCTTTCAAGTTATCGCGTTACTAAACGTATTAAATAAGTTGATGTAACCTTTAGGATGTGCGGAGAGGCCAGACGTAATACCACTGCGTTAAACTTGCCGGAACCTTAGCACCCAGTAAGTGCCAGCATGAATGCAGTTTTGCTTGCTTTCTTTATAGTGGCAGTGGTTTTTTATTAAAATAATAGTAAAAAGGAAGGAAAAGATTTTGCTAGCCCCGGCATCTGCCATCGATTCTGAAGCACCTGAGCTGGGGAAGCGGAAATAAAGGATAGCAGGCAGAATGGAGAAATGAAATGAAAGAGGTGAGGGGACAGGAAGAGAGGATAGGGGGAGGAGTAGTATATACAAACTATTTACACAATAAGAAATGGGTCCAGGTTGTGCGCGTGATTAGTTCATGTTGGAGGATTAAAACACGCGCGCACAGCAGTGTGTTGGCTACAATTGGAGTAGGGCGTCCAGTTATTAATCATTCAAGGTAGAACTCGCGGAGCGTTCGGTCACTGCGCGTGACTACCTGACGGAGAACAGACGGGATGTCAAGCCCGTGTGTTCGAGGAATGCACAAAGGCTCACCAAGGTTCGGTAATCTGTTGTGCCTTTTGTAGGAAACAACAGCAGTCAACTGCAGGCGGTGGTTCTAAGAGCACTCAAGAGACGAGGGTTTGAGGAGTGGCCTGCAGTAAAGAAGGAACCGGCTGAAAACACGCATGAGAACTACCAGAAAATTTTCAAGAGCATTGGCCTTCGACCATTTTTTGACTACCGTGTGCGAGGTAAACCAAAGCGTGCCAAGCAGAGACCGACAATAACGGTAAGACATCTTTCTTATCTTGCATTCTATTCAGCCTTACTTTCTGGCTCTGTCGGAACATTTAGGGGAGAAAACAAAAGGTAGATTAGCTCAGGTAATCTAGGATATACAATGCGAAAGATGCCGGTGCTCACTGTGTTCATTGGCGTTGGCGTTGACAATGTTCTAGACGGCGATGGCTTCGTGCAAAGGAAGACCGTATAACTGGCTCCCTGGATACGCGGGCGCCTCATTCGTGCTTTGATACATGTGGCGGTGGTGAGAGAGAGGTGTGGCTTGGATGCATTAGCGCAGACAGTGCTGTGCCTGACATGCGGCACTGCAGCAATCGCTAGGCCACAGCGATCATATGGTGATCAGTTTCTCGCGATCAACCATTAACTGCATGCCACCTCCAAGGGTGGCAGGGAGGGCGCGCTGCCTATGCAGTGTGCGAAACTCAATCAAAGCATGCTTCTGCAGTTGGACACCAACGCCACGTACATCAAAGCGAGTTTGAGGTCTCAACCGGCTCCGTGGGTCAGTGATAATAATAATTATTATTATCACTGACCCACGGAGCCGGTTGTGCGCCTTTCCTATTGTGAAAATGAACGGCCTGTGCAAAGCTGTCAACGTCCATGAGCTCTATGAACGCCGTCGGCTCCCTTGTTTTGTTTGGTTTTGAGGAAAGGAAGTGGCACAGTAACCGTCTCACATATCTACATAGACACCCGAACCGCACCGTAAAGGAAAGGATAAAAGAGGGAGGGAAAGAAGAAAGAGAAAACTGAAAATTAAATGTTGGATTTTGAGGAAAGGCGCGGCGCTACGCAGCGGTGGAACACTTGCGGCTCGGTGCTACTAGTGTCGCATGCGCAGCAGTGACTGCGGAGCGAGAGAGAGAGAAATATCCGCGGCGAGGTGCGCGTTGTGACGTCATGTGCCTCCTCGGAGCACCGCCACGTTGAAATCGCGAGTTCGCGGCCAGTAAACCTTTCGCTTTAAAACAACAACAATGTAGAGTTGGAGCACCGCTCTGGCGAAATTATTGGATTTTGTCCTCATGATGATTTATTTTGGAGCAGAGGTTGATGCGAATGTTTAGCTACTGGTTGCTGATCCCATCGTCCATAACAGGTAAACGGTGGGGTGTATTTGCCAATTTAATTGTTCTAACTGCGCGCATAATGCCCACAGGCTGCAGATTGCTATTTGCTGCAAATATTCCAGTAGGAACAAACCTACGCGAGCGCTGGTATAAAGCGTTTCACATGACCGTGAGAATGAATGTGAGTGTATGCAATATTAGCACTACAGCGTTCTTTTTTAGGAAGAAAATATGAATGGGAATTTCGCATTATTTAGCAAGCAATTAAGCTAGGAAACTAATGACCTGGAATTGTTTCCTTTCATCTTTTATCGTCCGCGAATCGTATACACTACACATATTTAAAAATTTTCCGGAGCAGGAATGCAGATAGCAAATATTTACTCCATACTTCACTCTGTGCAAGCATTCGATTTGAGGCGATGCTGGAAAGAACCATAAAATAAAATATCAGCTTTGAAATTTTTTCTTTTTAGAAACTGCCGAAATTCTATTACCAGCAACAAAAGACTCTGTCTGATTACCGAGCACGCTAAAATAATTAGATTCTGAAACTTTTTGCAGTTCTTTGTTTCACTCTTTTAGGTTTTGGCGTTTTGAAGATTGTAGGCTAAGTAGATAGCTGCAGAGTGTCTCATCACTGTTTAGTGTTGCAATGCCTAGATTTCATTGCGAGGTCTTATCGAGGACCAAATATGACCGACACAGCCTCACTACTCTCTGGTGCATAATCAGTGGTCAGTGAGTTTAAAGTCCGGTCCTCGCCAGGACAACTGATTTCGACCTCAAAGCAGGCAACTTTCACCCGACTCTGCCAGCCCTGTTTAAGCTATAACATCCTGTTTTCTTCTGAAGGCGTCATAGCCGGTGCCATAGCCGCAGCTAGGGCGCCAACCGCAGTCATCGGTGGCGTATTTTGCATATGACGCGCACTTGGCTTGCCAGACACTCCAATTCCTGCCGCATATTTGCGTCGGAGGCTTGAGTTGGCACGGCTACTCTGTTTCACGGTTACACAATCAACAAAAGCCACCTTTTCCTTTAAACAATGACGTCGTTTAGGACGCTCTGTTCAAAACAGAATTGAAGAAAATAAAAATGCAGTCCTCACGCTTTGTCCACCGTGTAGTGAAAATGCCGTGCAGCCATCCTGTCTTCCAACCTACAGTAATACAAAAAATAAGCAAGACAGCTTCCGGTATGCTCCTGCTCAAAAAAACGACGGAATCATGACGCCTTAAAGGAGCTTGTTGAATATGCCCACGCAGCAAATGAAAAAAAAAAAAAAGATGGGTACAAGTTCTGCATTGAAGTTGTGCTCTCAGCTTTTTTGGTGTTCGTTATAAAGCTTTAAAAAAACTGACAGGATGGTTACCACTGCGCAGCGCGAGATTCAGCGACAGCTGCTAAATAATTTATCTTTCAAGATATACTGAGGTAAAGAATTTCGTAGAGGTATGCATGCGCGTATAGTTACAGAGCATTGTTTTTAGTTTTGCGCACGTACCCTTTCCTCGACTATCGCTAGTGTCTAGTCCGCCGTTATAGGAGAATCCACCCCTACTGACCCTTTCATTGAGCAGAGCGTTTTGCAGGAGCCGTCAGAGCCATACCCTACAACATTGCTGCGTTCTGGCCAGGATCTCCCTCCTTCCACGGCACCCGCTATTCGGACGGCTCCCGTGGCATAAACCCTCTGGTTGCGCATTCCTCGCTTTCGCCACACTCTTCTCTTTCTACGGTAGCCACCCTCTGGGTACACATTCCTGTGTTCTCGCCATACCTTCCTCCTAGCACGGCAATCCTCCTCCTACAATTCTCCGAGCGGTTCCTGTGTCAACCACCCTCCAGTTGCGCTCTGCTGCAACTACTACTACTGCTGCTACTACCATTCCTACTACTTCTGCAACTACCAAACCAACTACTACTACTATTACAACTACTACTACAAATACTATGCTACTATTTCAACTGCCGCTACAACTACTTCAACTACTGCAACTACTACTGTCAATTCTACTAAAGTGACTAGGCTCACACCTGGTTGTGAATTCCTCGCACTCGATGTACACTCCTCATTCCACGGTAATCACCCTCTGATTGCGAAGTCTTACGCTATCGCCATACCTTCTATCTTCCATGCCAAACACCACACGATTGCGGATAACTCCGCTCTTGCCTTACCCGCGGATAACTCCGCTCTTGCCTTACCCTCATTTTCCCACGGTAACCATCCTCCAAGTGGTTCCCTTGCTAACCATCTTCTGGTTACACACTTCTGTTCGTGCTGTTATTACTAATACTGCAGCTACTACTAATTCCACTACTACTCCCACTACTACTACTTCAACTACTACTAAAACAACTCCAGCAGCTACTACAACAACTACTACTACTACTGCTTCAGTCACCCTCTGTTTGTGAATTCCTCGCACTCGCCATGCATTCCTTCCACGGTAGTCACCCTGCGATTGCGAAATGTGACATTCTTGCCATATCCTCAATCTTCCACTTCAAAACTCTACGGTTGTCGATGTTTTCTTTCTTGCCATTGCCTCATTTTTCCGCGGTAACCATCCCCCAGATGGTTCCCGTGCCAACCACCCTTCCGGTTATGCACTACTGCGGCTGCTGCTACTATTAACACTACTACTACAACGACTGCGACTACCAGTACTGCGACTGCTGGTACTAATACTGATACTTCAACTACTACAGCAAGCCATTACAATATATACTACTAGTAGTACTACTACAACTATTAATATACTACTACTAATATACAACAACTACTGCTACTACTAATACTACCAGAGCCAGCCTCTAGTCGTGAATTTCTCCCAATCGCCATACACCCCTCCTTCCATGGTAATCACCTTCCGGTTGCGAAGTCTCACGCTATCGCCATACCCTCCTCCTTCCACGATAACAATCCTCCGAGTGGCTCCCTGGCCAACCAACCTCCAGTTATGCACTACTACTACTACCACTACTGCTGCTACTGCTACTACTACTGGTACTACTACTGGTACTACTACCACTACTTCAAGTACAACAACTACTACTACTACTACTGGCCGCCGCTGAGGCTCAGTGGTTATGGCACTCGGCTGCTTACCCGTAAGACGTCGGTTCAATCCCGGCCGCTGTGGTCGAATTTCGACGGAGGCGAAATTCTAGAGGCCCGTTTACTGTGCGACGTCTGTGCACATTAATGAGCCCTAGGCAGTCGAAATTTCTAGAGCCTCTCACTACGGCGTCATTCATAGCCTTAGTCGCTGTGGGATGTTAAACCCCCGTAAACCAAACAAAACTACTACTACTACTACTACTACTGGAACTTCTACTACCACTGCTACAGTCACCCTCCGGTTGTGAATTTCTGGCACTTGCCATAGACTCCTTCAAAAGTAATCACCCTCCAGTTACGAAATCTCACGCTATCGCCATTATCTCCTACTTCGAGGATAACAATCCTCCGAGTGTATACCATGCCAGCCAACCTCCAGTTACGCACCATTACTACTACTACCGCTACTGTTTGATCTACCACTAAAACTACTACTACTACTACTACAGCTACAGTCACCTCCGGTTGTAAATTCCTCGCACTTGCCATACACTCCTCGTTACAGGGTAATCACCATCCGGTTGCGAAGTCTCACGCTCTCACCATACCCTCCTTCCGGGATAACAATCCTCCGACTGTCTGCCGTGCCAGTCAACCTCCAGTTACGCACCCGCTACTACCGCTACAACTACTGCTACTACTGCTAGAGCGACCCTCCAGTTGTTAATTACTAACATTCGCCATACACTCCTTCCACGATAATCGCCCTCCGGTTCCGAAGTTCATGCTCTCGATTTTCCCTCGTCCTTGCAATATGTCAATCCTCCGAGTGGCTGCCGTGCCAGCAATGCTCCAGGTACACGCTTCTACTACTTCTACAACAACTACTACTACCACGGCTACAACTACTACCTCTACTCTTTTAAATGCAACTACAACTACTGCTACTGCTACAGACACCCGCCAGTTGTGAGTTCCTCGCTCTTGCCATACACTCCTTTTTCCACAGGATCACCCTGCAGTTGCGAAGCTCATGCTCTCGCCATACCCTCCTGTTTCCGCGCTAACAATCCCGCGTGTGGTTACCGTCCCAAACAACCTGCAATTACGCACTATTACCACTACTACTACTACTACTACTACTACTACTACTACTACTACTACTACTACTACTTCTACTACTACTACTAGAGCCGCCGCGGTGGCTGAGTGGTTATGGCGCTCGGCTGCCGGCCCAAAAGACGCGGGTTCGATCCCGGCCGCGGCGGTCCAATCTTGATGGAGGCGAAATTCTAGAGGCCCGTGTACTGTGCGATGTCAGTGCAAGTTAAAGAACCCCAGGTGGTCGAAATTTCCGGAGCACTTCACTACGGCGTCCTTCATAGCCTGACTTGCTTTGGGAAGTTAAACCCATATAAACCAAACCAAACTACTACTACTAGTACTGCTACTACTTCTGCTACTAGAAAACTTCTACTGCACAGTCACCCTTCATTTGTGAATTCCTCGCACCTGCCATAGACGTCTCCTTCCAAGGTAATCACCCTCCGCTTTCAGTTTCACGCTCTCGCAAATCTTTCCTCCTTCCATGATTATAATGCTCTGAGTGGCTACCTTGCCAACCAGCCTCCAGTTACGCGCTACTACTACTACTACTACTACTACTACTACTACTACTACTACTACTACTACTTCACTTCACTTCACTTTAATACCTTAAAAACCCTCGTTAGAGGGTATTACATAAGGGGTGGGGCACACAGAAATGAAAAACAGAAAGACTAACAGATAAGTTGAAAGTTATACAAATATAAGATTATCACTAAGCAAGTACACGCGTGATTTCTTCGATGAACAATGATTGGCATGTGATAGCAGCAAGTTCACGGGGAAGGCCGTTCCAGTCGTTCGCGGTCCGGGGGAGGAATGATGAAGAAAATGTAGTGGTGCGGGCGCGAGGTCGTGACACTTGCTGCTGATGGCCGGTGCGGAGGGAGATGCGTGGTGATGGTGCGCAGATGTAGGGTTCCTGTCGTAGCTCAGAGTAAAAAAACTTGTGAAACAAACATAAACATGTTACTACTGCAAATACTATTACTAATACTGCTAACGTCACACACCGGCTGAGAATTCCTCGCAGTTGCCATGCACTCCTCCTTCGATAGTAGTCGCCCTCTGGTTGCGAAATCTGACGCTTTCGCCATACCCTTTATTTTTCGGCGATAACAATCCTCCGTGTGGCTGCCGTCCCAACCAACCTCGAGTTACGCTCTACTACTACTACCATTACTACTGCTACTACATCTACTACTGTTACTACCACTACCGCTACTACTACTCCTACCATTACTACTACTACATCCGCTACTACTCCAGCTACTACTGCAAGTACTACTACTATTGCTACAGCCACCCTCTGGTTGTGAATTCCTCGCAGTTCCCAAACACTCCTCCTTACAGGGTAATAATAATAATAATAATAATAATAATAATAATAATAATAATAATAATAATAATAATAATAATAATAATAATAATAATAATAATAATAATAATAATAATAATAATAATAATAATAATAATTGGTTTTGGTGGAAAGGAAATGGCGCAGTTGGACACCTTAACCGCGCCGTAAGGGAAGGAATAAATGAGGGAGTGAAAGAACAAAGGAAGAAAGAGGTAGCCGTAGTGGAGGGCTCCGGAATAATTTCGACCGCCTGGGTATCTTTAACGTGCACTGATATCGCACAGCACACGGACGCCTTAGCGTTTTGCCTCCATAAAAACGCAGTCGCCCCGGGTAATCACCCTCCGGTTGCAAAATCTCATGCTCTCGTCATATCCCCCTGATTACAATCCTTTGAGTGGCTGCCGCGCCAACCAAACTCCAATTACACACTACTACTACTACTACTACTACTACTACTACTACAACTACTACTATTACTACTACTATTACTACTAATACTGATAATACCACTAGTACTGCTGTGCCGCTACTGCCACTACTACTTCAGCTACTAGTAAAAATACCACTGCTACTGCTACAGTCGCCCTCTGGTTGTGAATTCCTCGTAGTTGCCATACACTTCTTCCACAGTAAGCACCCTCCCTTTGCGAAATCTGATGCTCTCGCCATATCCTTCACCTTTCCACGATAAGAATGCTACGTGAGGCCGCCGTCTCAACCAACCTCGAGTTATGCACTATTACTACTAATACTAGTTCTATTACTACTTCTACTACTACTACTGCCACTCAGCAACTACTACAAATACTACTACTACTGCTACAGTTGCCCTGTTGTGAATTCCTCGTAGTTGCTATACACTCCTTCCGCGGTAATCCCCCGCCGTTTGCGAAATCTGATGCTCTCGCCATATCCTTCATCTTTCCACGATAAGAATCCTCCGTGAGGCTGCCGTCTTAACCAACCTCCAGTTACGCACTACTACTACTACTAATACTACTACTACTACTACTACTACTACTACAACTACAACAACAACAACTACTACTACTACTTCTACTACTACTACTACCACCGCCGCTACTTCAGCTACCTATGCAAATATGACTACTACTGCTACAGTCACCCTCCAGTTGTGAATTTCTCCCAGTTGTCAGACCCTACTCTTTCCACGGTAATCACCCTCCGATTGCGAAATCTGACGCTTTCGCCATGCCATTCATCTTTCCGGTCCCAGGCTGGGGATGCTTTCTCTCTTGGCATATCGTCATCGTCCTCCGGTTGTGAAATCTGTGGCTCTCGGCATACCCTTCATCTTTCCACGATAGCAATTCTCCGTGTGGCTGCCATCCCAACCAACCTCCAGTTACGCACTACTACCATCACTACTACTACCACCGCTGCTACTTCAGCAACTACTGCAAATACTACTGCTGCAGTCAGCCTGCTGTTGTGAAGTCATCGCAGTTGCCAAACACACCTATTTACAGTGTAATCACCCTCCGGTGGTGAAATCTGACGCTCTCGCCGTACCATTAATCTTTCCAGCGGAATGCGCGAATTTTTGGAATGCGCCGGAGCAGTCTTGCGATTCAAAGACTAAGGAGATTAAATATGGTTTCAGTACTCCGAATAATGTAAATTCTTTGCTTTGCTGCTGCTTTTTTATTTCCCGGAAGCGAAGTGCAGCGTCAATCTTCCCTAGACTCGCATTTCTGGTGGCTTATAATCATTGCCGCCTTGTAAGTATTTCACGACTACATAAATATAAAATTAGCGGAATCTCTTTGCATAGCGTCGGTTACTGTCTCCCCTAGCTAATACGACGTATATGTGCCTCCGGATGTGCCGTTTTGAAAACTATTATGCCAATTTGTGTTCCTATTTGCCCCTCTTTGTTTGGACTTTTTAAAAATTCACCGAAATCTGGCTGTATTTAAATCTCGAACAATCTCCCATCGCATCTACACACCTACTCAAGTGCCCGTAGTGGAGTCGGCATGGCTATGCACAAATGCGCATACGAAATCCCATGTGAACAAGTATAGACGCCATGGCGTAGTGCTGTAGTGGCTGCCGTGGCTGTGAAATACCAACTGCCTTGTTTTGCCTCGACTGATTTTTCATGGGGCATGTTTCTTTTATATTGTGGCTGATAATTCGCTTTATAGTTTGCTTTTTGGCAACACTGTACGACGACGATTTCCTTCACTGGCATTCGAGCGCGCTTATTACGATTTAGTGAGCTTCAGTACACGCTGTCAGGGAGAAGAAAAGCTAGGCGCGGTACCGGCTCTCATATGTAGAAGCGCGTCATAGATAGCGAATGTGGTATACCTTAGGAATTCGACGAAATGAACGTTTCGTCTACTCGTCAGGCAGAGAATAATAATGATGGAAATGCATGAACGACCAACCACTCTTCAATAACGGAAAGGTAAAAAAAGTTTTGACCTCGCGGTTGGTGGCTGATGCGTTTATACTTTAAGGGTCCGCAAATATAAGTAGGGAAGTAACAAACCAAGAAAAAGAAAACTTTAGTGGACACTTAATCCCCGCATTAAGGGTATGACGTGATATCGTTGATGGGTCCCTTCAGAAGCCTGAGGTCCTCTTTGCGCATCACTTCGCTGACACGGACACTATTCTTTCTCTCACCATCACCTAACGCTTAAGCTACTCTTAAGAATGCATTGAGATAGCATAGACATCGCTCACACACAAGTACTCCTCTGTCGCCTGGGTTCTGCCTATATGCGCATATATGTGAAACTTATCATTCTGTAGTTTAAATTATTAGACCCCTGGGAGTCCTCGTACAACTGCTTTTGCAGAGATGTAGCGATTAAGCGATGCGCCACTGCCCGGGCAGGCAGCTGTTTCAAGGCCGGCACCCGTAGTGCTTGTGAGACCCAGGCTGCTGTTAAAGAGCAGCCTCTAGTGACCACTCGTTAATTTTACCGCGAGATGCCGTGGCAGGCAGCTTACTAAAAATCTAGTGGCTAGCTTGTGATGACGTCACAAAGTCACGTGACTAAGATGGCTGGTGGACCACCAGCTTTACTTGACACACCGACGCCGGGGTTGCCACTTAACGGGGCCCCTAACGCTATCGCATTGATTAAGGGCTTTATGTTTGAGAGCGCTGACGCGTTGCAATGTCATTCAAAATAGACCACCGAGCAGGAGCAGTCGGAGTAGAGAGCAACCTTCCTCTGTTACTTGACAACCTTGACTGCGTGCGTGCTTTCTTGCAGATAACAAAGCCGGCTGATTTCTTCGTCTCCGATGACAAGCCCTCTCAACGCGGCGCCCTAGTTGACGCACACAAGCTAAGGAACATGTCTGAACCGAAAGCAGTTCGTGAAGAACTTAGTGATCCGGGCCTTGTGAGGTACAAGAAGTTCATTGCGCGGGCTATTGCTCTACTAAATTCCAGCATCAGCGAGGAGCAATCTAAGCTGCTGGCTGATGACATTATAGCATTTGAAAAGACGCTTGCTCAGGTAAGAACCTCATTTTACGCGCTGCAGAACTCCCAGAAACAAATTTATGGCCTTTCTGATTTTGTTAAAAGTGCTGCACTTTTGAAGGTGGTTAGTCTAGAGTGATTTTATTTGTTATTGGGATTATGTTTACGGGGTTATCTAAATGTAGTTCTAAGACATCGATCGATTTCTTCGCAATGGAAATCCCCGAGATCCCTTTAAAAAAATATAAAGCATGCTTGTATACAAGACGGTATTTTTAAATAGGCATTATGACTATTATTATTATAATTATACACAGAGCATATTGAAGCAAGTCTTATATTAGCTGGAACTGCTGCCTGGGAAGACTGCGAGGATTAGGATCGACTATGTACCGTCTTTGCCAAAACTAGCGAGGCAATGTGGTTTGCTTCTCAGACATATGGTGGAACGCTTACAGCATTCCTGGTGCCCAGAAAGTCATGAAAGATGGGGTGAATATTTCTGTTTAGCTTACAGAAATTTATATCTTGAGGGGTGCTATTACTGCTCTACTAAACTGCTACTTTACTTTACTGCTCTACTAATGGCTAAAAAACAAACCCCTTTGCCAGGTTACTTTTGGCAAAGAAAGTATATGTACACCAGGAGAAAATGGAAGAGGTAGTAAACATCGCAATAACAATAATGATGCCCTGAAGATTGAAAAGAAAACAAAGGAGTTGGTAAGTTAACCTGATTCAAGTTCCGCTACGGTATTAACGGGAAAAAGATTAGCGGTGCAAAACTGAAACTTCAAAGATGAAAAATCATTAGATAGAAATATCTAAAAAATAGCACAGAGGACCATATAAGCCTCGGTTGCGAGCTTGAGAATTCCTATATTATAAAACTTTCAGATGGTTTAGGACCTTCCGCTAATGCAGTAAACTATAGACAGCTTCGCAGAACACAAAACTTGTACAGTCACAGCTGTCAAAGCGTGGGCGTCCAAACTATGCATGCAGATTCCGCTCTGAGTCTTATCCTACCGCACGGTGAACTGGTCCGGGGGTGGCATGCCGGCTGATTGCGCTATGTTAGAAGGCTCCGTAAATGAGCTGTGTTCCTACTGCCATTAGCAGCGTCGACGGAAACTCAGACCTAGTTGCAGCTGTACAGGTGAAACTATAATAATGTAGAACATCAGCTCGCAGGAAGTTTCTGACTTCATTTTTATCATTGATGTTTTCTTCAATTTTCAGCTGTCCAATCAAGCCACGCTGAACAAGGTAAAAATAAAGGTCATTTCAGGCAATTCGACGCTTTCTGCTCGTAATGTAAGTGTTGGAACTCCGTTGCTTTTATGCATTTTTGGCGCGGTTTGCAGATCTGAGTGCGCATCAAGCTTACTCTGTTGAAGCCGATTTTGCGGTTAGGGTTTCACTGAAAGGATCCGCAGTGAAAAAAAACATCACTTTGAGGGTGGGCAGAGTTTTAACGGAAGCAATTTAACGAGGCTAAGGGCCGAAGATCCTTTCAGTGTATTTTTGTGCCGCAGCTAGCTTTAACAGATTGACGAGTTTACAGTGATCGACATTTTAAAGTGCTAGAAGGATCTGTGATTTCCAATACATACTGGCTTCTAAGAAGGATTACGGCCCCGAAACTCGACTGCAGCGTTAGTTCTGCGACGCATATCTAAAAATGGGACTATTCTGGCTTGTCCACTTGATGGGCCTTACAACTGTGCCAAATTGGCGTCTTTCTGATTGAGAGAACCGAATAACAGCACCTTTAGAAAATCCACCAATTTCGGCAGCGAATGTTTCCGTTTTTCGTGCCAGCGTGCTTCCCGCTAACTCTAGCAGAGCAGTTGATTTTATTTAAATTATTAAAAAACATTTCATACATGTCAAGGCTAATAAAGGACAATCACACTTGTCGCAGGGTCCGTCACACATAATACAAACACAACAGCCACAACCTAGACAACAATTGCAAGACAACGACCATAGGCACAAGGTTTCTCACAACATATCTGCCTTCTTCTGATGAGCAAATTCTCAGAGAAGTTCTGAGAGCATTTTAAAGTTGCCTTTGTTGCCTGCTTGGTTAAAAGAAAATGATAGTTGTAACGTTAAGAGACCGGAAGCCGGCAGAGTGGGTGAGGAAACAAATGCGGATTAATGACATCCTAGTCGAAATCAAAAGAAAGAAATGGGCCTGGGCAGGGCATTTAACGGGAAGGCAACATAACAGGTGGTCCTTAAGGGTAACGGAGTGTATTCCAAAAGAAGGCAAGCGTAGGACGGGGCGGAAGGAAGTTAGGTGGGCGAATGAGACCTCAGTGGATGTCTTAATGAGCTGACACAATTATAATAGATGACGTACATTCACGAGTAATTATGCGTGGAGACGAAGCAGACACTGGGAACGGCTTAATGAGAGCAATTGTTACGACCGATTACGATCTCTACCTTCCTCAGTTTACAATACGTTCAGCGCTTCAAGAGGATCTTGAGGCTGTCAACGTCACGCTGGACGATGGGATTCAAGTGATGCTAGAGTATCCAGACTACTATACAAGCTTCTTGGATACCATGAGCAAGATGAACGACGCGTGAGTCACTCTTTATTTTCATCGGCAGATCCTTCTTAAATACCCCCGAAGATTATACTAATGAAAAGCCACCGCGATCGCTCCGTGGTTCTGAAGCTCGGTTATTAGTAGGGCCGTAATGCACAATGCGGCTTCCATACGCGTACGCGTAAAATGCGGTGGCTGACCTCGAAAGCACGTGATCTTGACTATGATACTAAGTCCCGGGTAGTCGAATTGAAGCTGAACGTCTCTGCTATAGGCGTAGCCTCCGGCGATAAAAATGGCCACGTTTTGCTTACAAGACAATTGCGAATGATACAAACTTGATATTGTGCTTAACTGCAGATTGGTATCACCCGAGAGTAGTATGCAGTCAAAAAGACAAGCGATATTCGTGTAGAATGGCGAGGGCATTTTTAGGTAGTCCTTAATTAAAGGAGTCCCTAAACTTTTGAAGAAACCTCTTGAGCGCCTCCAGCAACCAGAGCATCGTTCAGAAGGCATCCCTAATCACGTGCTTTGTTCAGAAGTATCATCAAAGGGCCAGCTATGCTCATGTATTTCGTTCGGCGTTCTTACTAAATAAACGTGAGTAGAACTATTTATCCGGTATACCTTAAGCATAAACCGATTTGCTTTAAGGTGATTCCGGCTGTACGTCAGCTTATAACAGTATTTTTTCAAAGCCTTAGCACGCTACGGTTTTAATATACGTGCATGGTCTGTGAGATTCCGGTGTCTTTCAAAACCTGCCTATGTGCCGGTGTCTCACACTGCTCCGGTTCTTGCCAACCTCTGGCCTGCACTAGATTGCGTGGCTTTACCGCAGGCTTACAGACTTTTCATACTGACTTCATTTTTTTGCTACTCCCTATTCTGCTTCATTTTATATCCCTTTCCCTCCAGTGCAGAGAAGCACACGAGTTTCTTCTTCCGTTTAACATCCCTGCCTTTCATCCTTCTCCTCGTCCTCCTCCTATTCGCAGTATCCCGTGTTAACTGAGGCTACAAACAGCTATGAGGAGCTTCGCATGTCAGAAGCGTAT
Organism: Amblyomma americanum; assembly: GCF_052857255.1. Lineage (NCBI taxonomy): Eukaryota > Metazoa > Arthropoda > Arachnida > Ixodida > Ixodidae > Amblyomma > Amblyomma americanum. The sequence continues at coordinate 30,911,524 of NC_135505.1, forward strand.
GTCCGCCGAACAGTTAAAATTCTTGAGTGCTCTTATGCGCATCACCTGTTCTGCTTTCAGGGCCACAATAACGAACTATGCTGCTTGGACGTATGTTCGGTCTTTGGCTGAGATGGAAGGGACTCCCCTGCACGACCTATATTTGGCGTACAAGAGCAACGCGACCCTCAGCAAAGGCTCCCAGAAAAGCACTGACGTCGCCGCATTGTGTATTAAGCAGTTGTTGCAGCCGCACATGATGCGGATTGCAGGCGCCAGTCTTTATAGCAAATACAATTTCAACAAGTACGACAGGAACAACGTAAGCAGTTGTGATGTTACGCATGCAGTTTATGCCCATTGTGCCGTTCGCCTGGCAACAAGGTTCTTAGTATTTCAACAATATTTTTTTGCAACAGGTTAACAAGATGATTAACTTTATTATGTCATCGTTCACAAAGATTGTCACAGAAAACAAATGGATGTCTCTTTCCACGAAGAAAAAAGTCATACAGCGTGTGAGTAGGCGTTTATTTCAACCATTTATGATTTCGACGCTGTCCTATGACTCGGAGTCATATGGGTGAAGCTAATGGGAGCTTTCAATCGTTTCAGCTGTCAAGAATGGAGTTAATCATTGGGTATCCGGACTGGATGCTCAACGACGCTGAAGTGGATGGGCTTTACAAATTCGTTAGTAACTCATTAGGTTGTTCTTTCACTTCATACCTTGTCTCAAGTTTTGAAATATGCTGCCCAGAAAAGAAAGCACTGAAAGCTTCGGTCTAAAAGGTAGCCATTTCATTTCAGGAACAATAACTCTCATGCCAGTGACTTATTTGCTCAACTTCTTTTGCATGAAACCTCATATTTATAATAGAAGTTATTTTTTCTTCTCCAGGAGGTCGCTATTAGAACTCTGCTTCTGCTTTTTTGCAATAATTGTGCCACCTTTGTGACAACATGCAAGGTTTGATGCTAAGCAATGATTGGTATTGGAAGGTTTCAGCACATCGCACCAAAGCTAGGGACGAAAATACGAAAATGACAGCCGAGAGGTTTAGCTGCTTCTGGTACTTAACAAGAGACGAGCGACAAAATTGGAGGAAAAGATTTCAGTTACTGCTACACTGTTGAAAACGGTGTCGTTGTGTCTGCGTTAAAAAAATCTAGAGGAAGTACTTAAAATGAATTGGTTGCTTGTATGCCTTTGCTTCGTAGCGTTCTCGGCTACGGTGTACGAAAAAAAAATGATGTGGCTGCTGTCGTCTTCTGAGGCTAACGGAAGCATATTAAGACAGGCGGAATGCTTTGAGTCAGTGGTACTGGTGAATTTGCAGGCCAGTTCATGCAGGCTATAAATTGATATCTTTCAGATCCCGCACCTCACAGAAAACGCATCATTTGTCGAGCACCTGATCTGGATGCAAGAAAACAGCCATAACCAGCAGCTGTTGAAGCTTAAAGCAGAATTTGAGGAAAAAGAGTAAGCTGCTCCTTTCTTTTATATGCATCCTGGCTACGCTGATAGAGCCGAATACCGCTGTCGGCTGCCACTGTGCTTAGTAGGCACTCCATTTCTCCGTTCTCCTCTGGTTTTCTTTTTCATGCGCCCCCATCCTACATGATGCGGTTAAGGAGATGCTATACTATGAGGCACCCATACTGTTTTTATAAACCTCTTCACACTTCATTTCTATCTCTCTCTCTGCCTTTGCGAAAGTGACCTTGGTACCATCTGGCTAATGTTTCATAGATCAGCTTCAACATCTGACATTACCTCGCTTTGACAATTCAATGTATCTAACATGTTCATTTGAGCGCTGTGATAGTCCTGTTGTCGTTTGGATCTTGGTGTGGTTGCATACGGCTGCTTTAATTGGAGAGATATGGGAGAGGCGTTTGCCTTGCAGCGGGCACAGCCAGGCTTTTGATGATGTGGTAGCATAGTGCTGCAGACTGCGGAACAAAACCTTCAAGCAGATAAAAAACATTTTTACTCATCGATCACTTCTTCAGTCTATTGATCACTCACTCACTCACTCACTATAGATCGATCGATCAATCGATCAATCAATCAATGGGCAAAAATTCTGGGAAAGGAAGTTGTTCTACGAGAGGTTTATGAATGCATTTTTTTTCAATTACCGCAAGAGTGCACTATATAATCCAAACATACGAAGATCTCCCCTCCGCAGGCGTGCATTTTTTGCATTTACGTTTTTGATGTCAAAAATCTTCGCCATTGTTTTTTTATAACCGTCTTCACTGCTCGATGCGAGCGACGGACAAACTTTAAGGGAAAGATTTTGCTACGCATCGGAATAATGGATCATTACCTTCAATATTTTGATAAGAGTTCCTTGCTATGTTTCACAGTTGCCTCACAAATAAAATTAATGTATGGTGATTATGGATTTTTATGGCGCAAGGGCAGCTATGGCCAAAGAGCGCCATGTCACAAGGTATTTTTCTTTTTCTCAAGGTGGGGTCAAAGACCCATTTCCCAAGCATTTCACCCTAAATAAGCCGAGCACCATATAAAATTAATGTAAAAAATCCTGGACTTCCAGTAGATAAAAACTTTGAAGACAAGGAAGTAGTCCAGTAACTTCGAGACGCAAAAAATGATGAGATTTATGCCTTTTCTCTAGAAGCACATCCTTCATCCAAAGCTGCACCGTGGGCCCAAAACAAAGCTTGCTAGTTACTTTTTGGGTCCTTAATGGCTATCGCGTTAATTTTGTTTGTTTCTTGTGTCCGTTTTCAGGTTTGCAGATGTAGCCCTTTTTCCGCACATGTACTACATTGAACGAACTGACACATTGGGTACGTCGGCCCTATATACATAATTTCCGGCAAATGATTGCAAGAACTGCTCCGGATACAGTAGTCAAGCTGCTAGACTGAGCAGCATGCTAAACTGTTTACTAAATTACTGCCCTAATATTTTACTAGCAATTTTAAAGCGCCATGCTGGCGATAGAACACCATGGGGCCTTGCAGTGGCCGCATGGTGTTCTATCGCCTGCATTTACTCCTTATGCCAGCAAACACTTCTGCAAGCGGATCATGCTAGCACACAAGATATAAGAAGCTACAATATTTAAAGCAGAAAAAAATTCAATGTGGTCAAAATAGAGACCATCTAGTATTGCAGGAAATGATATGGCACAGTCAACCTGTGTAAGCTCGATCGATAAAAGAGGCAGCTGTAAAAATGCAGTAAATTCAGTGAGCAGAGCTGCACATGAGAAACGCTCGGTTTTGCGTCAGCATGACCCCAGGACAAGAGGCATGATGAACATGCAGTGGGCGGACGGGACAGCTGGTGAATCTGTTACTGGGTTCAAAACGTGGTGCAATGAGTTCCCACCAGTTTTAAGACACACCGAAGATAAAGTAAAGTTTGCCTTTACAGACTGAGTTTCACGTTGTATTCAAAAGGAGACTGCTCTCACTGAATACGGAGCTTTATAAGCTAGAAAAAACATGCTACACAGTCAAGTTCCAGGCAGGGATCCCGGGGTCGCTTTCACTTTTTGCGTCATGTGCTTGAATTCAATACGGCGGAAAAAAGTTATCAAATCGAATTGTTATCCATTGATAGATTATAGTTTAAAAAATGGCTCGAATTCTCAGTTTCCTTTTAATGCAAGCGTCTACTTCATGTCTGGTATCTACTGTAAAGTACGTGGGCAGCTGCACGTTAAGTCAAAACGAAAACCTGTGGCATCTAAAGTATGCGTCAGTTGCTCATCAAGAAAATCACCACTTCTAGTTTGAAACGTGCGTTGAGATGTTTTCTAATCACATATGCTTCTTTGGTGGGCAGGAAACATTTCTGGAGTAATGGCCCACTGCAACTCTTGTATGTAGGGCAGGCCGCGTGGCGCCCTCTGAGTTTGAAGCTGTTCACTGTAGGGGAAGATTTACGTGGAGGATCAACGCAGTTCACTGACTGTAGGGCTCCAGGTATATCAAAGCCTGGTACCATACGCTCGTCTGAAGTATTTGCAGTCGATCGATTCTAGTTCTGGGCCGCATTAAGTATCGAACCCAGTGATTTCTTTTCCTTGGCTTTGTTGCTATGCTGTGTTTTGTTCACATTTAATTTCTGCACCACAGCGCTCTGTTTTAAAAAAAAAATCTTAGATATTCTTCTGGAGCCCTGAAGAGCTCTTTATGCAGATAGCTTGGTACACCAAAAAATGAACGAAACAAATATTGAAAAAATGAAAAAAAAACACCTTTAACCAAACTAGTGTCAGCAAAATTTTTTTATTTATTGTTTTAGAGCTCAAATTTTGTCACGATCGTACTCCATGGTATGCGGAGGCTGAATATAACTTGATGTCAGCGAATAAGTATTATTACAGATACTGTAGCAAAAAAAAAAAACTTGTTCGCACCACCACTGCACTGTCCCGTGAGCAGTTTTTGGCCTATTAAACCCAAGCATTCCCGTGTTCACATCTTGACGAGTAGGGAAGCGCCAACGATAGTAAAGTGGTGCAGGTCTGGAGTGTGCTAACCTCCACGGGGACCTTCAAGCAGGGGCGGTGATGGGACGGCACTGCCATCGCACCTCCGCTTGCCGTCAGGAAAAGGGGAGGATTTGCTTTACGCTCCAGAAAACTAAGCAGAAAATGCGTCGTAAACCTTGCCGCAAAAGATTCAGTGCGGAGGCTGAAAGTTTTAGAATTTTTTGCTTGATTGTGCAGTTTTTAAAGCAGTGTTGTAGTTAGGTGGGCGGATGAGATTAAGAAGTTTGCGGGGATAGGGCGGTCACAGCTGCCGCAGGAAAGGGTCATTTGGAGAGATATGTGGCAGGCCTTCGCACTGCAGTCGGCGCTGTCAGGCTGCTACTGATGATGATGTTGTCGCGCTGTTTTCAGTGTTACCGGCAGCGGAACTTGTGCCGTACTACAAGAGACCGCCGATGCCAAGGTAGGTTTTCTAGCCCGGCACCAAAACGAAGCCATCAGCTTTGAGCTTAACCGTTTTTTTTTATTCTGGACAGGGCTTTGAACTTCGGAACAGTCGGAGCACTCGCAGGGTTCCTTATAGTGAATGTTCTCGACAGGTTTGACAGTACGTGAGTACACAAATCCAGCCGTGTTGCCGTATTTAAAGCGCATTTCGCGGCAGTATTTAAGTCTCCTAAATATCGACAGGCGCTAGACAGAGTAAGAATAAAAAACAGAGCACTGCCGTCTCTGCCACAACAAAAATATAGAACCCTATAAATACTATGAGAACTCAAGCAAGCTGAGACAGTATTTTTTAATCTCCGGAACTTTCGCCTTGACGGAGCGCCTTCACATCTCTCTTCCTAATGTGAACAGAAAGGGGACGCGTTCTCTCTATGCTTGCTTGCCTTTATTTTCTACCTTGCGCGCAGCGTGCATTTGTTAAAGGGGGTGTATAGTAGTAGACCTTTATTCGGCCATAATAACAGGCCGAGCATGTCGACAGCCTGGGCGACCAGACCTCCCTGCTCTTCTTCCCAGGGGGGTGTTTGTCCAGGTATTGAAGAGCACTGCTAAGGCGGTCACACCAATTACATTATCTTCCGAGTCCTGTGCCACCAACTTTGACATTCGACAGAGCGTTTGCGAACTGCCAAAAGCACCTTTGGATGTGGCATGTGCTCTTCAAGTCTACTGTAACATGTAAGGCAGTAGCGAATAGTATACTTGAGATTGCCTAAAAACACCCTGTGCTCAGTACAGCTTTCGAGTGCACAAGACAATATTCTATTTGAAGCATTTTCTCGGTCGCCTTTAATTCACCAGACGAGACAGTAGTATATCCGGAAGAAGAAATTTAAAATCTCTTCAAGGTGCGTTCGGCTCCGATAATAAAGCCAAGCGGGCACTCAAGTCTCTTTGCGAGCTTTGAATGCGAGCGAATTCATGGCTCATCTGCGACACACAGCGAGCAGCACACCTAGACGCTCGACGGACACTGTGGCGAGTTCGCGTGGAGCGCTTTTAAGGTGCATATATGCAGAGAAGACAAGCGTGGTAGGAGGGGGGGGGTCGGTGAGAAAGTGACGTGAGTGGATGAGGTTGAGAAGTTTGCAGGCATACAGTGGGCGCAGCTGGCAAAGAACAGGGCTAATTGGATGGACATGGGAGAGTGGCCTTTGTTCTGCAGTGCGTGTAGTAAGGCCGATGGTCATGTTGATCTTCTTGGCGCACGAGCGAACGCTGGAGTTGGTTACTTCCATTAAGTTTGCGACACTGCGTGAGGCGCAAATTTGGCGCGCGTACACTCCAACTCCTCTGAAACAGCGCAGCGGCTCGATGGTCGATCCGACGGGAATGCGAGAGCATGAATTGTTTCCAGCATCGATGACACTCCATTGCTCAGGTTACGTTTTTTCGATTACGCTTTGTAGTTGACACACAGGCACGTTCCCCGGTCGAAACCACTACTTCAGTCATATAGTCTTTCGTATCCACCCAACTGGTTACGCAGCCAGTTCTTGAAGGAACGGCAGCCGTCATGCTGTTGGCACCACGCGTCTACCTCTCACCCCACTCCTCGATGTACGCTTCTATCGTACAGCCGGAGAACTCACAACTGACTTTACAGCCGTACAGAACATCGAACCGTCTGTTTAGGAAGCGACACAAGTCCAACCTCCCCACGCGCGCAGCTCTCGGTTCCCTTCTGAGCCTTCAGGGGTTACTTTCATCACGCACAAAATAACGTCAGAGCTGCACTTATCTCTCTCTTCCTGCCGGCCTGACACACGCACCAAGTCGGCTCGCGCCTTCCCTAACACCAATTACAAAACAGTAACGAGGGGGTCGTCCTTTCTTCTCTAGCCTCAACATACCCCCCCGCCCCAAGATCAGGCGCCCTGAGCGAGACGGGGGCCGCAGAGTAGCGAGGGATCAGGTCCTCCATAAACAGTATATCAAGGACCATGAGGTAGTCTAGTGGACGCCGCTGGATATACGTCAAACTGCCGTATGACCCTGGCGGCAGCCGAAAATCAAACAAAGCTTCTAACATTCAGCTCAATCCTCACCAATTCCACTACAGAGGCAAAAAGAGTTGAGTTTTGGAGAAAGAAAATGGCGCAGTATCTGTCTCACATCTCGGCGGACACCTGAACCGCACAGTGAGGGGAGGGATAGAGGAGGGAGTGAAAGAAGAAAAGAAGAAAGAGGTGCCATGGTGGAGGGCTCTGACTAATTGCGACCACCTGGGGATCTTTAACGTGCACTGACATTCCACAGCACATGGCCATATTTTGCGTTTTGCTTCCATCGAAATGCGGCCGCCGCGGTCGCGTTCGGCCTCACTCTGCTCACTGCTGGGCAAATGCCTCTCCCATGTCTCTCCAATTAACCCTCTAATTTGCCAGCTGCGCCCACCGTATGCCCGCAAACTTCTTAATCCCATCCTCCAATCTAACTTTTTGCTGCCCGCGGCTACGCTTGCCTTCTCTTGGAATCCACTCTGTTGCCCTTAATGACCAGCGGTTATCTTGCCTTCGCATTACATGCCCCGCCCAAGCCCATTTCTTCCTCTCGATTTCGACTAGGATGTCATTAACCCGTGTTTTATCCCTCACCCACTCTGCCCGCTTCCGGTCTCTTCACGTTACACCTATAATTTTTTTTCTATAGCTCGCTGCATTCTCCTTATTTTAAGCTTAACCCTTTTCGTTAGCCCCTTTTCGTTTCTGCCCCGTAGGTGAGCATTGGTAAGATGCAGCTGTTGTACACTTTTGTCTTGAGGGATATTGGCAAACTGCCATTTATGATCTGAGAGAACCCGCCATATGTTCTCCGCCCCATTCTTAATATTCTGGTTATTTCCCTGTAATGATCCGGATCAGTGGTCACTACCTGCCCTAAGTAGACATATTCCGCTACCACTTCCATCACCTCTCTAACCAACTGTGAACTGCCATTCTCTTGTTAGTCTGTTGAACATTACTTTGGTTTTCTGCATGTTAATTTTAGATTCACCGTTCTGCTCTGCCTAACTCGTTGATCATGATTTGCAGTTCCCCTCCTGAGTGACTCAGCAAGGCAATGTCTTCAGCGAATCGCAGATTATTTAGGCATTCTGCGTTTACTCTTATTCCCAACTGTTCCCAATTTAGGCCTCGGAATACCTCCAGTAACAGGCGGTGAATAGCATTGGTGAGATCATGTCTCCTTGCCTGACGCCCATCCTTATTGGAATTTTATTGCTGACTAATGGAGGACTATGGTAGTTGTGCAGTTTCTGTAGACATCTTCCAGTATTTTCACATAAGGCTCTTCTACACTCTTGATTTCGCAATGCCTGCATGATTGCTAAGGTTTTCGCTGAGTCAAATGCTTTCTCGTAATCAATAATGGCTATATATAGGAGATGGCTATATTTTGCGCATTTCTCTATCACCTGATTGATAGGGTGAATATGATATATTGTGGAATATCATTTACGAAAGCCTGCCTTATCATTTGGTTTATTCAAGTCTAAGGTTGCTCTGCTGACTCTATTTGCGATTACCCTAGTAAATACCTTGTAGGCAACGGACAGTAAGCCGATCGGTCTCTAAATTTTCAAGTCCTTGGGGCCTCCTTTTTTATGAATTAAGATAATTTTTGCATTCTTCCAAGCTTCTGGTACGGTCGAGGTCATTAGGCATTGCGTATACAGGGTAGCTAGTTTTTCTATCACAATCTCTGTTCCTTCGTTCAACAGTTCTGCTGTTACCTGATCCTCACTAGCTGCTTTTCCGCTTCGCATTGCTCTCAAGTCTTTCTTTAATTCGTATTTCGTTATTGGTGGGATGACGCATTGCTGTTCGCTACTGTCTTTCTCATTAACGTTCTGATTACTTTGGCTACTGTATAGATTGGTTTAGAGCTCATCAGCTACTTTAACTATGCCATCCATGTTGCTAATGACATTGTCCTCTTTTTTTTCTTGACAGATATGGTTTTTACCACTGCCTTCACCCTTTAAGTCAACCTCCGTTCTTTAGAGCCTGGTCGAGTTGCTCCATATGAAACTTTCTTATACAGGCTACCTCGCGCTTATTTGTTAACTTTGATAACCCTGCCAGTTCTATTATGTCTGTTGCGTTAGACGATTTTATGCTTTGGCGCTTCTTGATAGGATCTTAGATGATGCTGATGATGAATATTTATGGCGCAATAGCATCTGTGGCCAATGAGCGCCATGGCACAAGGTTTTTTTTCTACTCAAGATTAGGTCAAAGGCCCGTTTACCAAGCATTTGACCCTAATGAAGCGGAGCACCAGGCAGGGGAAAGCTTGTAGCCATTGTGTCACCAGTGGGTAGCCGGCGGCACTGGGGATCGAACCCCGACCTCCTACATTTGAGGCGGATGCTCAAACGACTAGGCCGCCACTGCGGTTTAAACAGATTTTTCGTCTCCTGAAAAAGCTTGCCGGTGTTCTGTCGAACTGCCCTACCGCCTACTTCTACTGCGCACTCCGTAATGATAGCTGCCAGATTATCGGTCATTGTTTCAACATTACGTTCGTCTTCCTAATTTAAAGCTTAATATCTGTTCTATAGCGATATCCTGTATTCCTCTATCTTCCCTCTTACGCTAACTCGTTAATGGACTTCCGCTTCACTAGCTTCTTCCGTTCACTCTTCAAGTTTAAGCTAATTCGAGTCCTTACCATTGTGTGGTCGCTACAACGCACCTTTCCGAGGACGTCGACATTCTGAACGATGCCAGGTTGAGCGCATAGTATGAAGTCGATTTCATATTTAGTTTCACCATTGGGGCTCTTCCAGGTCCACTTACTGTTCTCTCGTTTGCGGAAGAAAGTATCATGATCAGTAAACTATTTCTATCTGTGAATTCCACTAATAACTCTCCCCAGCTATTCCTAGAACCTATCCCTTCGTCGCCTACCGCCTGGTCGCCAGCCTGCTTCTTTCCCACTTTCGCAGTGAAATCGCCGGTCAGTTGAGAGTACTGTGATTCTTTGTTCATTGGCGATTCCACTCCTTGATAGAAAACGTGGAATCACACGTACCTCACGTATAGCAGGATTGAACTCGACTAATAACTTTGTGTGGCGCATTCTTGCCGATTCGTTTGCTGCCACTACGGCCTCTCTATGCGGAACAGGTGGGCCACGATTTTGCCAGCAAGGGCGGTTCCAAGTGGCACTAGTCTCGGCACCCGCTCAGACTGTGCATATATAGCGGAACGCAAGTATAGGGTGTGCTGGGCCGGCCTGACGAGTGCGCGCGCGGTCGCATGGTGGGGTGTCACATATTGCTGACGTTACGTGTTGCGGCAATGACCACGTGATTTAGCCGCTTAGAGCGGACGGAGAAACGGACGCGAAAGAAGCAAATGTAAGTAAGGAGAGCTAACGCTCTTTAAAAGCTTGACGTAAAGCATCGTAAACCTTCGTTGATTTCTGGAGCAATAGCTTCACTACGTTATGTAGACGGAGCCGGAGGCGCTAATGCGCATGCGCCGAGCAACAAGTGCCGCTCGTGACGTCAGATGCGCCGTCACCGCCGTTGATCCCGCAGCCTCACTGCGCGCGTCGTGCATGCGCCATAGCTCGGCCACTTTATAAACAGAGGGTGTTAAGCGCTCGTTCTTCAGATGAACGATAGGTGAAAAAGCGGACATTCCGCTTGTACACTATACGACCAACATCAACGGCGACTGCAGGAAAGCACGTCGGCGTATCCCGAAGTTGTGGCGGGGGTATAAGGCGGCTCGACGACGAGCCCAAGAGAAGGCTGGAGTGCCAAGCGCGCGGCCGATACACCGGAACAAGGAACGACTCGCCAAACGACGCCGTCAAGAAGCGGAGAAACGACAGCGGCAAGCCGCGAGCGAAGCCACAGTCTTCGGGTCAGCTATCGCGTACACACTAGGCTTAACCGAGTTTCAAGATCAGAAATGTTTTGTTTTTGTATTCCACATCTCCAGGTTTTGAATATATGACGGTCACTTTTTAAAAGACGTTTATTGGCTTGCAAATTAATGTAGAGAAACTGTAGAGGCAAGTCACACATGTAAATTATTCCACCAGCTGAGAGGTACTTGAGGCGTTTAGTGCAACAATATCGCACACTTTCTGATTTAGCGCATGCAGTAGTGACGGGCAACTTTGCTACCGAGTGTTTTTTTCGCCTAAAATAATGAAAATTCTTCTTATTCTTTATTGCCGCTGCGCTTTATTCACTACATAAAACCATTTATTTAAATATGGCGGAATTTTATATACTGCACAGAAATAGACGCTTGCATTCTTGATGCACAGACTGCGGAATCAACAGAAGCCACACACCATCAGTGTTTTTGTCAATGATCCACGTGTTTTAGTATGGCACGACTTAGGAAAGACCCGATTGGGAACCGTCTAAGGTGGCACGTACTCCTCTAAAACACGTAGGATCGACTTTCATGGGCAGGTGCAAATTCTGCGGGTAGTATGCCGACTTATACCACATGGTGTGAGCCCGCCAGTACAATACACATAGGTACGTTATAAGTAAGCCAACTAGGGGGGGGGGGGGAGGGGGCTGGGATGCGGCCCTGTCCAGCTCGGTCCTGGAGGCCTAGCGGGCCCTGGTCCAGAGAGCACGGGCAGCGACCAGTGCCGTCATGGAGAACGCACTGCCACCCAGTGCAACTGCCTTCCCACCTCTCTATCCGAAATCAGTACAGTGCTATCTTAGAGGTTATATTCTCCTCCTTAGTCACAAGGATGGACTGAGGCCTAAGGGTGAGGTGGGAGGTTTAGATGAGAGTGCACGCTGGACTCCGAAACGAAATACAGCAGGGCAGTGAGCTTTTGCGTGGCATCACCGTTGGGGGCCTTCTAGTCTTCGTATATCTGGGTGTAGAGCGCAGATAGCGCGGATGCTTGCCGTGCCGGGAAAGGTCCAGACGAGGTGACGCAAATGCACGTTGCAGTCAGCAGAGCGATTGGGGCAGCCGACCGTGGCTCGGCGCCATCGACTCAGCATATTCGGTGTGCGCGCTGCTCTTGCTCGCGCCTTGTCAGCGTGCAGCTGGGCCGGGCGAGTGAGTCCAAAAGGAATAGGCGAGGAAATGCCGGGTATCACACACGGGAAATTTCTAACGCAGTTTCGGACAGACGCGAGAAAGGGCGCCAGGGGTTTTGAGGACTTCTTTTAAGACGAAAGCCTTTCGTGGCTCATCAGTGTGAGTAAGACCTGTCCGCAGGAAACGTGTGCAAGTGTCCGCTCCACTTGTAAATGAGGCGAAATGGGGGAGAAATTAAGACAAGAAATTAGAATAAAAACGAACAAAAATAAAAAGAATTAATAATAAAGAACTGAAAATAAAATAAAAACAATCAAAAATAAACATTAGAAAAATAAAAATATAAAAACAAGAAAAAATATTTATTTATTTATTTATTTATTGTACCCTCAGGGCCCGAAGGCATTACAGAGGGGAGTGGGAATACATAAAAATTCAGCCTAAACAGCAACAAGGAGGGAAAACAAAAATAATCCAGGAATACATAAAAAGTGAAAACACAGGAAGGCAATAAGATTAGAATGCAGTGGGGATATATTAAAACAGTGTGTAGAAAGTAAAAAGGCAATTTTTATACAGTAATAAACGACACATACTCAGAAAGAAACATTAAGGACTTTACGAAATGCATTGTTATCGGAAATACCTGCGATGTCGTGGGGAAGGTGATTCCAGCTGACACAAGTTCGGGGTATGAATGAGTCATGAAAACATTTGGTGTGAAAAGATGGGATTCCAACTTTATGACGGTGATCAACGCGTGCTGATATGTAACATGGTCTAGACAGTAACTTAGGATTGAGAAAGCTGTTGTGGTAAATTTTATGAAAGAGACACAATGAGGCTATTGATCTGCGGTGGGAAAGAAGTGGTAGGGACAAACTTGATTTCATGGCGGTTACACTGCTTGTTCGGTGATAATTAGAAAGAATGAAACGGCATGCGCGGTTCTGTACAGCTTCCAAATCTGAAACGAGTGAATCGATGCCAGGGCTCCAGACAGATGCAGCATATTCTAACTTGGACCGAACCAATGTTTTATAAAGTAATAATTTTATTGAAGTAGATGAACGTGAGAAATTTCTGCGAAGGTACCCAAGCATGCGATCAGCGTTATTTATTATGTATTCAACGTGAGTTTTCCAAGACAGGTTACAAGAAACGTAAACACCCAGATATTTATAACATGACACGGTTTCGAGAGACACGTTGTTAATGTGATAAGAAGAAGGGGCATTAGAGAGACGAGAAATGCGTACATGTTTACACTTATTAATGTTTAGTTGCATGTTCCAAGTAAAACACCAGTCAAGAACCTTGTTAATATCGGATTGAAGACAAGAGACATCATTACCATCTTTAATTTCGCGGTAAATAACACAATCATCGGCAAAAAGATTAATTGAAGAAGAAATGTTAGCCGGTAAGTCATTTATATAGATGAGAAAAAGGAGGGGCCCAAGAACTGACCCCTGAGGCACGCCGGAACGGACAGGCAAAGAATGAGAGTTTATATTGTTCGCTGTTACGAATTGTGAACGGTTAGAAAGAAAGCATTGTAGCCATGCAAGGACATTAGGGTCTATGTTAAGATTGCTTAATTTAAGAAAGAGAAGCTCATGTGAAACAGTGTCAAACGCTTTCGAGAAGTCCAAAAATATGCAATCTGCCTGAGACCCGTGGTCAAGGATGCAATGAAGGTCATGTGTGAAACATATTAGCTGAGTTTCGCATGAAAAAGACTTACGAAAACCATGCTGGGCAATGCTGAAAAAGGAGTTAGATTCTAAAAAAGAGATGAGATGAGAATATATGACGTGTTCCATGATCTTGCACGGAATACTAGTGAGTGATATAGGTCTAAAGTTATCAGGAGAATGTTTACTTCCGGACTTATGCAGTGGAATCACCTTCCCAATTTTCCTATCATTGGGAATACAACCTGTTGCAAGAGACTGCTCAAATAATTTAGTAAGAATTATGGAACAATAGTACTTTGTATTAATTAAAAACTTCGAATTAATGTTGTCAACACCGCAGGAAGAGGAAACCTTAAGATTTTCTATGATGCACTGGATGCCTGACGTGTCGAATATAACTGGATCCATAGGAAGAGCATCAAAAACAGGGCACACGCGATGAACAAGAGAAACGTTGGTAGAAAATGCCGCAGCAAATATATTGTTTAGAACAGAAGCACATTCGTATGGAGGAAAGGCAACACCATCAGAAGAAGTAAGTAGTATTGTGGAAGGGTCCTTCTTGTTAACTACATTCCAAAATTGTTTTGGATTATTGACCAGCATAGCAGGCAGTGTGTGGTTAAAAAATGTGTCCTTTGCGTTTTTTAGCGCACCTTTGTACTCTGCAGCTGCGGAAAAGTAGGCCTCCCATCGTTGTTTAGAATTCAACAACTTCGCAGAGCGGAACAAGCGCTTCTTTTTATTGGAGAGTCTTTTTAAAACATTATTAAACCAAGGTGATTCACGATCGCACTTCAAAGATCTTAATGGTACAAAAGTGTTAATGAGATGTTCAACGATATCCTTGAACAAATCCCAGTTAGCGTAAAGAGAACGCTGTGAAAAGCCTGGTAAGTAATCATCCAAAAAACCAGCTAGTTCGCAGTTAATAGCATTAAAGTCAGCCCGTTTATAATCTCTAATGTGTTTAGTCTGACTAACTCGGATAGATACAGGAATTTGTACATCAAAATGCAGCAAAGAATGATCACTGAGACCAGGTAGGTAAAAAATCGAAGGGATATGATCAGGCACGTTAGTTAGAACAAGATCTAAAACATTCGATGAGGATAAAGTAGTTCGAGTAGGTTTCGAGACTAACTGCGAAAGATTGAAATCCATACAAGTTGACAAAAACTTTTTACACTCAGTAGAAAAAGAGCTGAGATAAGGTGATGTACTAGTCCACACGATACTAGGGTAGTTAAAGTCACCAGCTAAGACAATAGGTGTACTCGGAAATCGTACAGTGATCATGTTAAGGGAATCATGCAATTCATCAACGAATGTATGGCTCGAGGACGGGGGACGGTAACATATACCCAAAATCATTCTCTTAAAACGTACACTAAGTTCCACCCAAACCAGTTCCAGGCTAGTTGGAATATTAATAGGCGAAGCTACAAAATTATCCGCGACAGCTATTAAAACACCTCCTCCAGATCTCTCACTTCTGTCAGATCTAAACACGTTATAGCGTTTTTTGCAGTCAAACAGTTCAATGTCCGCTATCTTGGAAGAAAGCCATGTTTCGGTTAGTAAGACGACATCAGCATCACACGAATCAATGATAGGATTAAGTTCATCGCGCTTGGGTAGTAAGCTTCGTATGTTGGAAAAAAGAAAAGAAAGCGAGTTGCCAGTATCGGACACTGGCCCACTGCCCCTCGCGCAGCCCTACGGCGCGTAGGTCGAGCCAGAGGTACCGTCATTTGACTGCTGATTGTGGACTGGCGAAGGAGACAATCGATCAGTCGGCTCAGCATGTGATGAACCAGCGATACCGTGACTTAAGTTACTATCAAGAGAAGTTGCTGATGCCCGAAGATTAGCCTCCATGAAAACGCAGTCGCGAGCAGGGTTATAACTGTAGCATTTGTTCTTAATGTACAGTTTGTTGTGCCTAAGCTTGTAAAATGAGTCCTGGCCCTTAGCGAATTGAAGCAGCTTTTTCCTGGCCTGACGCGTTTCCAACGAGTAATCTTCACTTACGGTGATACCTTCATCTTTAAGTTTCGCTGGCTGGGATAGAATTTGTTGCTTTGTTTTAAAGGAGGAGAACTTCACGATGACCGGGCGACATTTATCATCCGTAAATGTACCAATCCTATGGGTACGTTCAAACGCATCCTTCATAAGCGCCGGACGGAAGCAGTTAGAGATAACGCTCAAAAGCTTGTCTTCCGTTCCTTCCCATGTTTCCGTTGGACTGTCACGTAAGCCAAAAAACAATAGATTGTCTCTTCGCTGCCTGTCTTCAAGCTGTGACTGACTAAGCCGCAATTTGGCATTCTCGCTAATCAGGTTATCAGCGAGTTCGCGCAGGGTCAGCAGCTCTTGTAGAGCTTCGTCAGAAGCAGAAGCTTGAAGTTCAACTGCCGACAGCCTCGCATCGATATCGGAGATATTCTTTTTCATAGATTCCTGATTTTCCTTTATTTCAGATATGGAAGCAATTAAGCGTAACTGTTCGGTTTCCATTCTAGCAGTGCGTGAGTTAACGTTCTGTAATAAAGTTAACACGTCATTAAGCTTTTCCTGTACAGAGTCATCCGTTTCACTGTTCTTAGAACGCGTACCAGGGCCAGGGTTAAGTTCGACATCACCCGACTGCAGAACCAGCTGAGCACACACATCAAATGACTGCACAAGCAAACATAATAGCACTTGTGGGCGTGGGAACAGCACAAGACAAACATTGCTAGATTTCTTTGCAAACATAGGAACGTCATTACTAACCTGCATGAACAAACGCATGCTGTCAAGCAACCGTGCCACGATGCTGTTCACACGCCCACTGGAAGGCGCGGGCCGCTGGCGTTCTTTTATATCCAGAGGAAATGGTGATGTCGTAGGCGATGAGCTGAACTTCTGCGAAGGAGCCACGGTCCAAGAGGGTTGCCAGGACGGGTCATATGAAGCCAGGTCAGCATAACAGCAATAAGGTGCAGGTGCAATCCATGCGGTGTCTGTTGGAGCGGTCGATGCCACGTAGATCTGAAGATATCCCGCTATCTGCATGAACAAACGCATGCTGTCAAGCAACCGTGCCACGATGCTGTTCACACGCCCACTGGAAGGCGCGGGCCGCTGGCGTTCTTTTATATCCAGAGGAAATGGTGATGTCGTAGGCGATGAGCTGAACTTCTGCGAAGGAGCCACGGTCCAAGAGGGTTGCCAGGACGGGTCATATGAAGCCAGGTCAGCATAACAGCAATAAGGTGCAGGTGCAATCCATGCGGTGTCTGTTGGAGCACAATGACCATTAAAAGTAAACATGGAGGGAGAAAGAAAGCACAGAGAGAGGCTTTCGCATTTCCCCTCACAAGCAGACTTAAGTGCAAATGAATTTTTCATTTGTGTTCCCCTAGGTCGTCGACCCCAATGTAGTTGTCCACTGTGGCGCAGTTAAGTTTCCTCTGGGAGTTTTCACGATGCGTCCAGCATGCATGCCCGATCGACATTTTAATCTCAGCGGAAAATATATAATTCGATGGCGCAACCAGAATGAAAAAAAAACATAAGTGAACTAATTTCGTCAAATAAAAGCTCAAAGAACGGCTGATCTTGGTTACATTGGACACAGCGATGGCTGTTGCGGTGTTTGAATTTCATGATATATGGAAGTGAAAAATTCAAGTGCGACATTGGCATATGTAAAGTTATAAGCGCTTTTTTAAGTTTTCCACAAGTACAGGCTTTCGACTACTGCTCTCTCCAGTCCACCGTTCCAGGCGCTGTTCCAGTAACCACACTCTCAATCATCGCCATGTCAACCACCCTCCGGTAGAGCCGAAGTTCTCTTTCACTGTACCCTACTCTTTCCTAGGTAACCCTCCTCCTATTTCAACGGTGTCCACCCGTGGCAAGCCGTCTCCGGCTGCGCCCTCCTACGCTCGTGAGTCTCGCCATGTCATCCGTTTGTGTGCAAAGTTGACTTTTGTGGAAGCCATTTTCCGGTCGCGCATAACACAAGCCATACACTCCTGCTTGCAGCCGTTCCGTTTTCTCGAACTCGGGGTCCGACAGCCCCCTGTACTCAACGGTTTCAATCATGCCGCCGATTTCCAGACACTGTCTTTTGACGGGCGGGTTTCCACTCTTCATATTTTTTAACATGTTCGAAAGGAAAATCTTTGCCCGGCGGACGTCGCGACTACGTAGGTAGCGCCCTCTTTCTTGGCGGTGACGTCAAATGATATTTGCCATTGCAGCAGCAGAATGTTGCTATAAGTTGGGAGCAGCAGCAACACTTCGTACTCATGTTCTAACCTCCGGTCTTGTCGCGGACTCTAAGATTTGTCTTGTCACGACTCGGGAGAAATGCGAGCACCTTCCCGAATCAAGGCAAAAGAAAGTGGAGTTTACGCCCAGCGCTAGCCGGTTTATTTGCAGCGTTGTCAATGATACGGCGCAACGAATTCAGGTAACAGTAACATATTTTTAGGTAAAAGGCAGGAAAATCCGACGCGGCGTTACATTGAGCAAGGAATAAAAAGTGATAACTTATAACAGAGCATGATATAACCATTTATTTACACGCGGTGGCTGAAGTACGTACGTGCTGGTTACACGCATACAAGAGATTGTTATTAAGGATGAGAGAGGAATAATAAAATGAGGCGAAAAGTTTAAATTGCAGAGGAGGTGGAAAACAAGAATACGACTGAGGGCGCAGCGACAGTCCATACACCATAACACGAAGCGGTTCTCGAAGGCGAAGTTCCTTCCGGTACGGCTAGCAGGTTGTCGAGGGAGATGCGGTGTCTTGGAGTCCCAAGAGTGCTCGGCGGGGTCTACACCCAAAGGAGCGGACTGCAGAGGTAACGAACAGGCTTTGTGGCGTATGCCGAAGACCCTCGTGGACACTGCCTTTTCTTCAGGAACTTCTCAAACCTCGCGTGCGTTCACACATCACTTTGACACTGCTTGGCCTTCCTGTCACAGAGGGCTGAAAGCCGCTTTGGTTGAGAGTCGAGGTTGAGGTCAACCTCGGCACCAAAACAAATACCTCACAAACTTATAAACATAAAAAAGACACGTACGCGCTCACTTTCGTACTGGTAGAGGTCACCTTCAAGGCCGGAGCAAAAAAAAAGATACGAACAGAAAACCTTTGCCCACACCGTCCTCTGTCTCCGGTGGTTGACCAGAGCAATCTTGTAAGGATAATCCCGTTGTCTTCGTACACGTAGGCGGCGAACAGAACTACGTTGCAGTTCACGGCACATAATATTTAAAAAAAACACGGATGCCTAAACATGCGGAACTAAGCATAAATACATAAATGTTGCCACGTTTCTGACAACACCTCGTGTTCATATCCTGCACATCGAGCCAAATGACATGTTGAATAAGGTGACTGGGTGAAAGAGCAACAACTTTGATGCAAAAAGTGGTGGTGGTGAAAATGTTTGTTGACACATTTAAGAGCTACATATTGACGTGGTGAGGGTGGGGGATCCTGACAACGTCGATGGGAGTCTGTTGGCTGATGCTGCCTTCCTTCCTCGGTTAAGGAGCCGCACTTGGTCATTGAGCTATGACCTTTTCAGAGCTACCTGCCACACTTCGGCTTGGTTGGTAAATGCGTATTAATATTGGATTGGCCTGACAAGCCCAGACCATATGGTATAGATTGGAGATCTCGCCTTAGAAGCAGCAATAGCTATCAAAGGAGTCCTGGTCAATGGCACTTAGTTTGGATGAATATGAAAATGTCTATGTTAGTAGGCGTCAGACATGCATTTCCTGTCTCTTGGATCGACCCTTAGGCGGAGACGATACTTCCGGCATGCTATTTTACAGTGGCGTGTTATATCCTGTAGTTAGATGTTTGAGTGGGTGTGTTGAGTTCCGGGAGAAAAAAGCTCGTACAAAAGTGTTTGTAAACTTCTTCCCCACCATCCCCTCATGGCCACGTACCAACACTAGGCGCTTGTTTGTAGGCATAGGTGTCCGTTTCGGAAGATGTGCGCCGCAATCGGGGGAATCCCCCTGTGGTGTGACTTATGTAGGCTGTCTGTGAGTCCATAAGAATGCACTGGGAAGCGGCTTGAATAGCTGCCATAACATTAGCGATTTCTTCAGTTACCGTATGGGAGTTGCAGCGGGTAGTGGGACCGCCCGCCGCAAGCATGTTGTTTAAAAGCCAATTGGGTGCGTTTTTTCTGCCTCCTCTGATTTTACTGATACTTTGTAGTGTTGTAATTGGGGAGATAGTTTTCCCCGCTTACCGCAGCTGACACAGTACAAAGCCACCCGTACTCCACCCCGTGATCGCGTACGCTACCGAGCGCACGCTGACCATGGCGGGCCTTGCTCTGCGCGTACAAAGGAACGACACACTCGCTGACACAAACAAGGCATTTACTGCTACAGAAACAATAACGCCAGCTAGCAACAAAACACGCAAAGGAATCGAGGTCGTCCGACCCACCATCAAGGTTACGAGCGAATGTGTGGTCACGCTAGTGCAGGGGATACTGCGAGGCCGGACGGCCTCCTCGCCCCGCTGGCGAAGAGCGGAGCCACGAGCAACACGTCCGCTCGCGCCGACGATCCCAGCCGAAGAGCTCTCTCTCCGGCGCGCGCGGAAGCTAACTCTCGCGCTGCAAAGCTGGCGCCCTCTCCTGTCATTTAAGGTAACTAATCAGGAAATGCGCCATAGAGCTACGAGTACCAACACGAATGCGCCCCTCCTAGAGGCGAGACTGCTGCTGCACGGTGCATCGTGGGAAAGCAAACGAAAAGGGAACCTCAGGGCTCGCCGAGTCCTCTCAACTTTCATGGTACATTCTCGGCAGTTTTCTTGTCTTTTGTGGAAAAATTTCACAGCGGGGCGGTCTTTTCGTGCGGCACCAACGAATATTAAAATTTCTCATTGTTTTTTTTCAATCGGGCAGATTCCTACGTGCATCCTTGATTGTGTGATGTCACTCGACGCGCGACCGTCCATATTCGCTCTGCGTTTGCTGAAGAAGAAAACTTCCAGCTGGCTTTTCATCATTTCAGACAAATCATGACCCAAGTTTCCACTTAAAGTCGCGAGTATGGTCGGTTGATGCACACATAACAGGTTTTGTGACAGTACCTGTGACGTCATGGGCCGTCGGTCGAGATGTAATCGTTTGGGCGAAACCCAGTTTTGGTATCAGTTTCCTGATTTTTGTTTTTGTCTTTAAGTACTTCTTCTTGGCATTTTGAAAACGTTTTGTTTGTACTGAGCGAGGAGATTCTGAAGAATGTGATGCGATTATGAACTGAAAATGATAAAAAAACACTCTATATGGCCTTTAACAGCTGCAGCTGTTTTTGTCGGGCTCCAGCCCTGCCCGACCACGTCAACAAAGACTGTTAACGCGCTCACAGGCCTTGTTGTAGGCCTGGTTGTAGGCCTGGTTGCAGGCCTGTTCGATGGCTATGGCCGAGTGGCGGCCCGTGTGGCAGACAACGTGCATATTTCTGAGTGCCGGAGTTGTCGTGAGTTTATCGCGCCATTGTGTGGAAAGGTGGACTCTGCGGTAGTGTGGAGGTCTTGGACGAGGTGGCTGCCTGTTTTGGTGACCTGTCCTCTACGGAGCTTTGCGTGTCCACGAAGGAGATATATGCCGCAGCTGCTCTAGGTGTAAGCTTTTTTTTACTGCACTTCTTTCATTCAAGGCCTGTAAATAATGTTGCGTAAACGGCGCCTTGCTGCAAACATTTTAGCCACCTTTTTTCAGTGATCTATATTTTTTATTTGCTTTTTATCCCTGCCGCCAATATTTAAGAATTTATTTAATTACAAGTGACAAATAGTCAACTTCGGAAGTCAAAAAAATACTGCAGACTAGGCCACGCAACTCTCATGCCACTCAGCTGGTTTTTTGTTGTGGTTAGCCTATCAAAAGATGGCACATACCCACACTGGGGGATCGGCCAAGAATCGGGTGGCTATTGACCAGGCTGGTACACTTCGTCGTCTTTTAACACCCTGAAGAGTTTCAGCCTGGACAGCCAGCGTAATGCGGAACTCGGGCCACCCATTGGGGAATGATGACGTGGAGAAAAGGCACGAAATTGAAAGGGTTTATTACTGCCATTGTGCTTCACTGCTCAAATCTGACTGGTTTAATGCTCTGTCGGTAACGGCAAATGGTCGGTCAGGAAAGCCAGAAGAGAATTTTTTTATTGGAAACGCAACGCACTATGCACGACAACAAACGCAGTAGGACGGCCTCTTTGGTTTAGAGTGAACCCTTCCACTCGCAAAACCAAACACTTAGAACACGTGGAAGACGATCTGTAAAAAACGGAGAATTCATTATATTCTCAACGGCTAGAAGTGTACTGAACTTGCGTTTGGGGCTGAGCCGTTCCCTTGCTGTGGTTTCCAGCCTTCCTAGTCGCCGACAACGGAAAGCGTACGGGCAGCAAGCTTGTCACTGAAGAGTTCTGGGATCAGGAGACTAAACGAAACTTCTGTGAAGCATCCGACTGCTTGAAGAACGAAGAATGCAGGGAAAAGAAAGTAAGAGTTTTCAATGAACTCTGCAGGCAGTCGCTATTTTCTGTACAAAGCATTTTCTTGAAAAGCAGTGAGCTGGATAGCAGATAACGCCGTCTGCTTTCCACCAGACGTCTTACAACCCCTTGCGCTAACAAAGGGTTCCCGAACAAACCCACGCAGAAAAAACCGTTCGATGAGAGGGTTTCTTGAACAAGCTGCGTTTATACAGGGTGTTTCATGGAAGACTTTAAACAATTTTTAAAAATGCGCTATTTGAGTTACAAGAGCGCTTTTTTCGACACTGCATTGTCACCTGTGTAGTACATCACAATACAGCTAAGACGTGCTATCATCAGCCTCGCTAACTAATACTGAATAGTCAATTTTTGACTGTTAGTGTTAATCTTCGTGAAGAGGCGTGTAGGTCGCGGTAATTAGTAGCCATATCATTCTTAGGATTTCGAAAACGCAGTCACCCCAGGCGCTCTGGCCCAACAAATTTTGCCTACACCGCGCCAAAATACATGTGCTCTCGAGAAGCTTGCAGGCAACGGGACCTTTCCAGTAAACGTAACTCGTGGAAATTGCCAAAATTTGTTGGGCCACAGCGCCGAGCGTAAGCGTGCTATCGAAAGTCGAAAAACTGACATGGATATTACGGTGAACTACACGCCTGTCAGTAATTAGGGAGCCTAGCTGTAATAGTTAAAACTTAGCTATTCACTATTAGTGAACCAGCCAGCTAGTTTGCACGTCTTGGCTGTATACTGATCTACTACACCGCTTACAACGCCATGCCGTAAAAAGAGCTCTTTTAACTCAAAAAGCTTATTATTAAGAAATTGTGAAAATCTATGGTAGAACACCCTGTATAAACAAAGGAAAGGGTCCTGCTTGAAATTTTACACCATGGTTAGCGGGATTGATTTTAAAGAAAAATGAACAGAAAGGTTACAGATAGAATTGGTTTTCAAAGGATTCCTCAAATGAAAGTAAATTTCAAGTAAAACTTGTTGCCGGGACAGTTGGCGATGTATTATCTTGGGAAACATGTTACCTCAAGATACGACAGCGCTCACAAGGGAGGCACCAAGAAATAATTGCTACTAACAACTGATTTGTGAATTGGAATTCAAGCAGTTTATATAGGCCGACACGGTACTTATCTTCGACATAGACGTCAACAAGGGGTAAAGGATCCATTGTAAGGGAATAGCGCAACAGCGGCGGGACATAGACGAGACAAGCGGTGCACATATTAGAACCCAGTTTACTAGAATCACTTAAAGCGCTTTCTATGTGTTGTCACTGCTGCGCCGTTGTCTTAAGTGAATGGATACCAACTCGCCCAAATTTCAGCTTTACTGAAAAGGTAAATGGCCATTAAAGGGGTAAGATCAGGAAGAAACGAATTCGTTCATTTGGCTGGCTCAGAATCGAACCGCGATGAAAGCAAAAGGTGACTGTTTAAATGTAATGAAAAGTAATACGGCAAGTTCTGAAAAAAGCCAAGGGTATCTTCGACGGGTATGGAACCCAAATGCAGAGAATTGGTTTTTTGCACCTCATTGCCGTTTACTGCCGCTCATAAGTACAGTACCTTCCTCCATAGGCTGCTTGTACTTCAATAAACGGATAAATTGGGCTTCGTCCGGTGTTCGTCCGTCGTGGACGTTATTCTAGCTAAGTTGAGTTAGCCTGTTTCTCACGAGAATTGCCTTTTGCTCTCAATCTCATAAATATGTGACCTTTATGGACAGAAGCCGTGCAAGATGCTCAATTTTAAGAACACATCTCAAGGTTAGGCTTATTTTCTTTAAGGCGCCTGTGATCTATATTTCGTGCCCGGCAAATATCATTTAAGTGGTTCTACGTGCACGACATCCATATACCTCGATGAAACGCTGATGTAATTTAAGTTTGCCCTGTTCCTTTTATCTTTTTTTTCAGCACTTAAAGAATGGGAGCGAAGCTCGCCTTGACGAATATATTGGGCTGCGGGCGTCCTTTATGGTATGTGCGGCTCGTTGCTTCCTAATCGTAATAGACTGAGTATGCAGGCACGTTTACGAATGGTGACAAGGCATGTCAGCGTCGGAGACAATAAGAGACCGATGAGGTGCGCTCTTTGTTAAAGATATGCAGTCCGAGTATTTCAATTCTGAGATATGTAGTGGGGCCCCTTGGCTCCACTGAAAGTCATAAATCATAAACACCGGATGTATGAGGAGAAGTGTACCTCACTTCCCGTAAGTTTGAAGTACTGTCGATGAAAACCGAGGCAAACTGCATGACCCAGAATAAGAGCCAAGGGTTTGTATACTTTTAACAAAAATCTGACTTTATTGACTGCGCATAGACCATTCGTTCTAACACGGCAGCATAATGTATTATCATTATGACATGTCATCGCCTCACCAAACTAAGCTTTGCAGGTTATCTCCACACACCACGTAGGCATAATTGCACTAAGCTCTCAGAAGAAGCCTTGTTACCGAAGTTTTCATAATTACTTCGGTCATATTAAACTGCCTCTGCACTGCCTTGTAAACAGCACCGAACTTTCACCTCTTATGTTGACAGCACTCAGTTGCATGTTTGGACAGCACTCTGCACTAATTTACTCAAATGAATGTTAAGCATTTTGGCGCTGGCCGAAATTTAATAAACATAAAGTGGGAAAACAACCTTTGTATTGGAGGGGTGTTAGTAAGTTGAATATCTGATACCATGCTTATAAAACTGATTCATTCGCTGTCATATAAAAAAGAGGGCATATGCCTCTGCAGGCTTTGAAGAAAAGCATTGATAATTACACACGGCCACATCTGCTTCCGGGAACGGATTTTGATACTGAAGATAAGATATTCTTTTTATCTTTTGGCCATGTGAGTATAATCGATCTTGTTTATTTCTTAATAAGCTTACTGGAAGATGGGAGCATGTACTTTAATAAATAATACCTTTTTCTTACAGCTCTTTTGCCCATTCAACATTGGAAAAAGCCTCGCCAGAAGTAGGTCGGATGATTCTGCGGCTAATCAAGACGGTGACAGTTACAAGAAACGGTTAGTTTTCTCGGTATAGCTTAACCAAATATTTTGCCTGGTTTATTGGCATCTCAGTATGAAAGTATACGGCTTAGAACAGCACCCACTGCTCCTATTTACTGGTATTGAACAGTGCCGTGGTATTTAGCCAACAAAACCAAATGAACATTGCTTAAATACAAATTATGTCGGATGCCCAATATAAATGAGCGAGTTATATAAATTTATTTCGTGTTATCGAACCATAGCTAAATAAATTAGTCTGTTATCCGTCGATAGTATAAGTAGTTCCCTTCCGTTGCAGCACATTTATTCAACGTTCTGTGTTGTTTCCTTTTCAGACTTAATGACGTCATGAAGGGTTTCGACGGCTTTCAAAAGGCCTTCAAGTGCGCTGTCACGAAGGATGAGTGCAATCTTTTGCCTCCAGCTATTCGCCGCTAAAAGAAGTTTCATTTCACTTCCTCTTTACGCCCCCATAGAAATAATTTCAGAGTAATGAGTGCCTTAATAAAACTCAGATGATTAGGATGACACTGTACATTTGGTTATGAGGGACGTCGAAGTGCAACTCCGGAACAATTTAGAGCATCCGGTGCTCTTCAACGCGCAAGACCACTGAATAGCAAAGCGGGTTTTTGCGGTTGGCTTCCATCGAAATGCGGCAGCCGGAGCAGGGATTCGAACCTGCCACGTCGAACTCAACACCAGAATTTTCAAGACAAGGGAAAACGCGTTGCGTACCACTTCAATTATTACAGGGCTAAAAAAAAGCCAGGACACCAATGTCATCCGCGCAGCTGATGCTGCCAGTGCGTTGAGCATCGGCCATTAGAAATCCATCCCGTCTCTTTGACTTCGTTTGCGGTGCTGACGACCCAGCGATATAAGCTTTTATATCTAACGTCCCTTTCCAATTTTTTGCACCCTTAGAGTCTACTGCTGGGTTCACGGGTTGCTTGACGACACATTGCAAATCCTCGCAGGAAACAAGTGAATATGGTAATGGGCCGTTGTGAATGACGAGAAGGCTTTTCTGTGGTTTCGCTATGATAACGATACGTAAGTTCCTCCTGCACCTAATTCGCAAGTGTTTCCGGTTAGAACCATCACCGGGGAAAAATCGCATGAAGCGCTCACTTTTTGATTCTGTGTTCATCTACATACAAGTAGAGACTAAATAGTCACGTGATTGGCTTCAGCGTCGGGAAAAATTCCGCAATGCAATCCACGAACAGTCATCGCTGTGAAAGCGTGCGACCACTTGTGATCAAAATGCCTGTCCATCGAGCCACTGCTGAACCAAACGGGGATGAGCACATATAAGACATTATCATCACTTGAAATAAGCTAAAGGCCCCTAGGTGGTCAATACATCAGAGAGGAGCAAGGAAACAAAAGTACAGTGTGATAATTCGGCACAAAACAATGAAGGAGGCGAACGAAAATTTTGACTGCGGCCTGCGTTAAGGAAAAGCGAGCATAAAAAAGTACGCCGGCATCTGGAAAGACAAGAAAGGAGTTATTGTGAAATACGTTGGTCCAAAAATGACTTTTGTCACATTTTCTTCATGGCAGTTGTAGCATTCAGCTTTTGAAAATTTGACATCGCGCTGTTGGCAAGACTTGGTAACCAGCGCATAGCACATCACTTGGCACTCACCCCAGCGGCTTAAAGGCTGCTGGCAAAGAGTTACCTTTAAATGAAGTTTGGTGGGTGCTCTACCTGATGGACACAGTGCCCGGCACCCTTTAAGGTGATGCACATTCATTTAGGTGCGACGTTCAAGGATGTCCGGACGTTGCAACCTCATGAATGGTTTTCCGAGAGCAAAGAACGTTTTCTTCGGTGAAATACTGCTACCAAAGGTGGGCATCATGAAGCAGGTAACATGTTTTAACTACCAATATTATGACATAAAATTTAAGCGATAACGTTTAGAATATTACAAGTAGTATACATATTACACATTTACACATTTACTAACATTTAATCAGTGTTCTTAAATTACACATTTGCACATTTACTCAGTGTTTTGTAGCTCATCGTTATAGATACCCATGTCAGTTTGTAGATTTTCGAAAATACGATTCTCCTCAGCGCCGAAGTGCAACATTTTCGGGGCCTGAACACGATCGAAACCGAAACCGCACGGCCGGAGAGCACGCGTAGCTACGCCTACAAGCGCTCAGGTATGGGACGAGCGCCGGCGGCGGCAGTATTGTGCAGAAGAAAGTGTGCTAGGTTTATGGAGGGTTTAACGTCCCAAAGCGACTCAGGCTATGAGGGACGCCGTAGTGAAGGGCTCCGGAAATTTCGACCACCTGGGTTTCTTTTACGTGCACTGACATCGCACAGCACACGGGCCTCTAGAATTTCGCCTCCATCGAAATTCGACCGCCGCGGCCGGGATCGAACCCGCGTCTTTCGGGCAAGAAAGTGTTCTGTTAAGAAGAAAAACCTGTTCTTGAAATTTACTAATAGCCTTTGGTGAGACAGCCTTTGTAATGAGGCGCACGACATTCATCTCATTGTATTACGCCATAGTCACCTACCATTTACACTCTATCTATCTCCCTTTCTGTTCATTCTCTTACCCGTACTCGCGGGCGGACTCACCGCATCTTCTCTCATTAAGGTGGACTTCTTTACTACTGTTTTGTCATCCTTTGCCGCAGCCCCACCGTATTCCTCACATCCCACTGTGATGGCTGTATGTTCCTCTTCACAAAAGGAAATTTCTGGAGACAGTTACAAAGAGTGTAATGCGATGTACCTAAACGTCCCTCAGTGGCCGTGGGTTAGCGCGCTCGGCTTATGACACAGTGGGCAGTGGTCCGAGCCCCAGCGGGACCATTTTTCTTTGTAGCAAAGTTGTTTTTCTGTTCAAAGGTTCTTTGTAATGGTGATGGAATGACGTCACAACTGTGTATTTGAATGAGGAAGTGTGCAGTAACATAAACAGTGCTGTACTGTGTAATCGTTGTGCGGCGTTTGAATGGCGCGAGCTCATGAAGTCGTTACACCACGATCTTATCGACCAAAGAGGATTTCGTGACTCTATCGGATTGATTATCGGACTGCCGCAATTTTGGGACGCACGGAACAAGATACAGTAGAAAGTACAAGTTCAAGCTACATTTAGGGTAACAGGAGGAACGTTTTAGAAGCGTTCAAATAAGATAGGGGAAAAAGCAGAATGACAAGCAGAGTAAAAGGTACGCGACAGGAGAGGCAGGGTGACGAAGAAAAAAAAAATAGCCCAAAGACGCCCAAACCATCTGAAAATAGACTGCTGAATTAGAAGGGCTTTTTGATGATCCCGACATGCACATTACGTTTGCGACCGAGGTACTGTTGAACTCTGATATTCCTGGCAGGAAAATTGTTACGCCCACGTAAGAATAATATGGCGACGTGAAGACGGATGCAGTATTCTTGGATTCCGCCAAAGCCTTTGGTAAAGCTCCCTGCAGTAAGCTCCTCGAAAAGCTTTACGCAGACGGAATCTTACCTTAACGATCTTACCTTATCTAATGTTACCGAGGTTCTTACCTTAGCGATCTTATTGAACCATGCCTTGACGACCGATTTTAAGACATCCACGTTGACAGCAGGTGTTTCAATGCACTTTCTCATCTGGTGTCCCGCTGGGACCATGTCTGGGGCCTATTCTGTTTTTCATTTGCATCAATGACAGAGCCAGAGTGATTGATTCTGAAGTTGAAACTTACTATTTGCAGACGACTGCCTACCCGCCGCGGTGGATCAGTGGTTAGGGCGCTCGGCTACTGATCCGGAGTTCCCGGGTTCGAACCCGACCGCGGCGGCTACGTTTTTATGGAGGAAAAACGCTAAGGCACCCGTGAGCTGTGCGATTTCAGTGCACGTTAAAGATCGCCAGGTGGTCGAAATTATTCCGTAGCCCTCCACTACGGCACCTCTTCCTTCCTTCTTTCACTCCCTCCTTTATCTCTTCCCTTACGGCGCGGTTCAGGTGTCCAACGATACAGATACTGCGCCATTTCCTTTGCCCCAAAAAACCAATTATTATTATTATTAGACGACTGTTTTCCTTATACAACAGCTCACTCCCCAGAGGGTCAAATAAAATTAATCAACAATCCATATAAAATCGGTAACTGGAGCACTGACTGGGGTGTGCTAACATTCAGAAGTGCTTGGGACGCACAATACGAAAAGAATTGCAGTATTGCAGTTACGTGTGCTTATGAGCGGAAATGCGAAAGGCTTTGCCTGTCACTTGCTGTGACTTGCTAAACACTTACTGTCAACGTGGGTGACTTATAAAATCGGTCGTCAAGGTGTGGTTCAATAAGACCGCTAAGGTAAGAACCTCGATAACATCAGACAAGGTAACATTCCGTCTGCGTGCAGTTTTTCGAGGAGCTTACTGCAGGGAACCTTATCAAAAGCTTTGGCGAAATCCAAGAATACTGCATTCGTCTTCACGTCGCCATATTATTCTTAGCTGGGGGCACAATTTTTCTGGCAGTAACATCAGAGTTCAAAAGTATCTCGGTCGCAAAAGTAATGTGCATACGGGAATCTTTAACGTGCACTGACATCGCACAGCACACGGGCGCCTTAGCGTTTTTCCTCCATAAAAACGGAGCCGCCGCGGTCGGGTTCAAATCCGGGCGCGGCTGCGGGATTTTATGGAGGCAAAACGCTAAGGCGCCCGTGTGCTGTGCGATGTCAGTACACGTTAAAGATAACCGGGGGGGTAGAAATTATTCCGGAGCCGCCCACTACGGCACCTCTTCCTTCCTTTCTTCTTTCACTCCCTCCTTTATCCCTTCCCTTACGGCGCGGTTCAGGTGTCCAAATATATATGAGACAGATACTGCGCCATTTCCTTTCCCCAAAAAAACCAATTATTATTATTATTACTCCTTTATCCCTTCCCTCACGGCGCAGTTCAGGTGTCCAACGATATATGAGACAGATACTGCGCCATTTTCTTTAACCCAAAAAACCAATTTTTAATAAACTTATTGCAGGATTACAGTTACGTCTGCTTATGAGCGGAAATGCGAAATCCTTTCCCTATCCTTTCTCCCTCTATTTTTCAATTATCGTTTTTCTTTATTTTTGTCATTTTATTTGTTGATATTTATTGTTATTATTTTTGATCTTTGTTTCCCTGTTTTCTTGTTTTATTGTTATTTTTAGTTTCTTTCATTTATTCAATTTTTATTTCTTTATTCTTCTACACAGAGATGCGACAGCCTCTGTCTGTTCTCCCTTTCTCGCTTCATTTTTATTATATTTATTTCGTATATTTTTCTAATTTATGTTTTATTCATTTGTATTTATTTCTTATTCTCTATTTTTGTTTTATTTTTATTTTCATTCTTTTCATTTCCACTTTATGTTTTTTTCATTACATATATGTTGCTTATTAACTGTTTTAACAGACAGTAAATAAATTGGTTATTTGGGGAAAGGAAAAGGCGCAGTATCCGTCTCCCATCTCGGCAGACACCTGAAGCATGCCGTAATGGAAGGAATAATGGAGGGACATTATAAACTGTTGCGTAATCGACTTTTACATTTGCTTTTATTTACTGTTAACTTATGACTGAGAAGTTCATGAGGTCAACATTCTTCCACAAACTTCCGTCTACAACTTCCGTCCACGCCACTCATGGCCTAAGAAAGGATTACGCCTGAAAAAAAACCTGTTCTCCATCATCCATACTCTATAACTGGAGTGCCGCTTAGCAAATCAGCAGTTGTAAAATACCTTGTGGCTAAAATCAGTGATAATCTGAAACACGGCCGCCGCGGTTGGGTTCGAGCCCGGGCACTCCGGATCAGTTAAGGCGCTAGGCTACTGATCCGGAGTGCCCGGGCCCGAATCCGACCTCTGCGGCAGAGTTTCGATGGAGGTGAAACGTAAAAGGCGACCGTGTGCTGCGGGATGTCAGTGCACGTTTAATATCCCCAGTTGGTCGAAATGATTCCGGAGCCCTCCACTACGGCACCTCTTTCTTTCTTTCGTTCTTTCTTTCTTCTCTTAGTCCCTCATTTATCCGTTCCCTAAAGGCGCGGTTCAGGTGTCCAACAATATATGAGACATACTGCGCCATTTCCTTCCCCCAAAGTCAATTTTCAATTTTCTGAACTGGGATACGCACATTCAGACTATTTCACGAGTGCTCTTAAGCCCCTCTTGTGCTTCAGGCGTAAGCGGCCAGACACTGCAATGCAGGTAAAGTTGGCAGCCTATAAGCCTTTGGTGCGTCGTCGTCCACCGTATGCACCTTGTTTCTGGAACCCAAGCGCCGTAAAACACAACGTAAAATTGAAATAGTTGGCAGTCCAATTTATTTGCGACAGGTGTAAAAAGAACCGACAGCGCTACAAAAATCATTTTTTGTGGCTTAGAGTCACTTCAGGCGAGGCAATCAGATGCGAGGATAAATTAATTGTATTCAACACAGAATAATTTCGTTTCACCGGAGCTGTCGCTCTACCAACTGGCTGACCGGGGCGGCTACCTTATGGTAGGGCAAGAAAGAATTGATCAATAACTCGAAATTTAGCAGGGCTGTGATTAGCCAATGGGAGATTTTTTTTGAGGATCAAGACGATTTGGGTATTCTTGAATGCTTCCGTAAAAAGAACTTTTGAAGAGAGCATTTGAAGTTCTCAATAAATTTATTATCCACAATTTGCTAAAGGTGGAAGTAAAACTCCTCCGGTAGCCTTTCTGGACCAGGGGATGAACCCTTGGTGTCCAGCGCCTCCTATGTTTCACTTGGCATGGAAGGGCTGTCAGGGCCTCATGACAGTCGGCGGCGACATGGAGCGATCATTTTAAAAGGGGGGTGGGAAGAAATAACATTGCGCGAGGCCGTGTGGCGCGACTGTCCATCGCCGGCGAAATGATTACTGAAGGTACAGAAATGTGTTACCCTAGTGGACAAGTACATTTGGGCGGCACCAAGAGGAAGCAGCGAGGTCTAGTGAACGAAGCAGAGCATCTCTGGATGTGTGGTAGGACTGCGCCGACAACGCTACGCCACCGCCGACAAGTATGAGCCAGAAAAGAGACGCTGGCGGCGCTTTTGCGTCTCCTCCCTCCGGGCGCATACGAATGACGGAGTGAGCAGGGTGCACTGTGCAAAACTTGGGCGTCACTCTGCGCACCTCGTACGACAGCCGAGCCCACAAGGCGCGTCCAGAGGCGGCGCAATGCAGACGAGAATTGCTTCTTCCGTCGATTCCAAACTCAGAGATCGCACAAACCACCGAGTTTCGCAAAAGCCCGCGCAAGCCCATCCCTTTTTGACGTCCCATCTCGTGTAATTCGTGTTTAATTATGTCGAAGCAGAAATCACCCGCTAACATGGATGACTGCACCAGCGGCGTTCGCATGTACGGACAAGGCCTAGAGATTCTTGTAAAAGCTTACACGAAGCACTTTCTACTATCGAACATGGTACCAGCGCAAGAGACAGGGACGAAGGGAGAAGACAACACGAACGCCGGCTTTTTTTTAGCCTATGCACACTCCTTGTTTTTTTTTTTAATGAATTGGCAATTATTAAATGTAACGATGGTGGATGGAAGGTAAAAACGTAAAAGCTCTAAAAAATTGTCGGTTCGGCGTTCGTGTTCTCTTCTCCCTTCGTCCTTGTCTCTTGCGCTGGTAAAATGTTTCATAATAATGCAAACAACCAACTAGCCCAGCTGTCTACCCTTAGTGACACACTTTCTATGTATAGTTGGGCGTGCAAGAACCCCCAATGTGCATGTGGTCAAGAAGATGTTCCTCACCTGTTACTGTATTGCCCAGAGCATTAGAGTTTTAGGAGCCGACTGAAGAGAGATTTGACCACCTTAAATAAAAGACCTTTCAGTCTTCAAAAGGCATTAGGTCGATGGCCGACACATACACAACAGAAACGCGCTATCATAGGCCTGAAATCTCACCCAGAGAAGAGTGGCATCCTCGGCAGGTATTAATTCTTGCTTGTGTAAATATTGTGATTGTTCACCTCGGCTCATGCTGTACAATGTGCAGGCAATCGTGTAAATTTATTTATATTATGTATCTGATGTATGCTATATCTTTATTGCAACTGCTCATTGTTCTCTTTGATACCTCGGGTTTGTGGTTTTTATACAGTCTAACGTGATGAGGACATATCATTATTGCTTACAGTATATCCTCACTTTATGTCATCAGGCAGTATTGTTACAGCGCACTGCCGAGCTGCAGTGCAGTGAGAACACGAACTTGAGCGCGCGACTGAGCTGAGGGGGCCCGCTGAATGCTGACCATTACGTGTCGTCCCCGATCCCCGCTTTGGCCTTGTAATAAACGCGTTCCCGTCCTCGCAACTTCGTATGGATATCATTACTTATAGTTTGTTTCTGTAGAAAGACCTACACTGGGGTTACCAGTGGAGCATTTCGCTGTGAACCAGGGTAGAGAGTTTTGCGCATGCGCCGTTACGATGGCAACCGGAGAGGCGCAGCAGGTGCGCCATGCAGTTCGCCGTCGCCGCGGCCGCGCGCCGGCTCCACCGTCGGATCCGTGCGTGACGACACGCGGATGAGAAGTTGTGCGCATACGCCGATACCATGGTAACCAGAGAAACCCCACAGGTGCGCCGCGCACGTCGTCGCCGCCTCGCCGCACGGCGCTCCATCACCCGAACCATGCGCCGCATGTGCAGCATTACGTTTAAAAGGCGGAATGGCGTTTAATGGCTGGCTCTATTTCTGGAATATGGCGATATGCTTGGTTTGAAGCACTCTGGCACGGGTCGGCCCAGTATTACGCTACCTCCGCGATCGGCCCGGGGCATATTCGCGCGGCGCGTCTTTTCTTTCACTCTTGGCTCTTCTATCCCTTACCTCTCCTACTTTCAGCACGTGGCCGCGAGCGTGGATCGGCTTGAGCCAGTAGGCAGGCCCGTGCACTTTCCTTTGCTTTCTTCCTGACAGCAGTAGCAGCAGCACCAGCAGCTGTATCACGTTTGATATGGATGCAGACCCGCCGCGGTGGCACAGTGGTTAGGGCGCTCGGCTACTGATCCGTAGTTTCCGGGTTCAAACCCGACCTCGGCGGCTGCGTCTTTATGGAGGCAACACGCTAAGGCACCCGTGGGCTGTGCGATGTCAATGCACGTTAAGGATCCCCACGTGGTCGAAATTATTCCGGAGCCCTCCACTACGGCACCTCTATCTTCGTTTCTTCTTAACTCCCTCCTTTATCCCTTCCCTTACGGCGCGGTTCAGGTGTCCAACCATATATGAGACGGATACTGCGCTATTTCCTTTTCCCCAAAACCAATTTAAAACATTTGGATGCAGAGAAGGAGAGTCCAGCCGCTGCTAAATGGCGGTATAGAAAAGAGAATATTAACTCTTCCGATCCCAAGGTTGTCGTCTGGCACTTGGCTACTCAAGAAAGAGAGAATGAGCGTAAGAAGGCGAAGAGAGCAGCGCAGACGACCGAACAGAGAGAGGAACGGCTTGCCAAACGGAGATGCCAGACTGCCGAGCGTAATAGGCGGCACATAGCCGCCGAGATGAAGCCCAATGTTCATCATTGCTAAACATACAGTGACCACAAGAAGCTCAGCCAGGGAAACGTACCTCTCGCTACGTATAGTCTGGCATAGCCGAGCTAAGCCACTGCCAATTTTTTTAATGCTTTATGTTAGCATTTCTCGTGCGCCCATTGTATTTGTATTGTGAATTGTGTTTTGTAACTATGCTTTGTTTAGCGTTACGTAACCAGCTCAAGTGTTTTTCTGTTATTATGTGAAAAGGAGTAGCTGGCGCCACAATCAGACAGAAACAATTCCAGTTATATCTGTGTCAATAGAAAAAATGGTCGACAGGTAGCCTACATAAAAGCATTTGGTACGAGTGTCCATCTGTGGTGTTTTTGCGCCTGCACTTTTTACGAGAGACATCTTTGCGGCTCCATTCGTGTGCCTGTACAAATGCAGTGGAGGCTCTCATTAGAGTGTACAATGCAAAAGGATCTGCGTGTGCAGAGGGGGAGTGAAATTTTGAGTGCGCTAGCACTAGATTCCTCATCGCCGATTTCGCCGATGTTTGTGTGGTCCCTCTTCGACATTGAAAAGCTGGGTGCCACTCGTCTGGGTGGCAGCTGGGCTGCCTAAGTGCCGCGACATTGCGACGTCATCACAACCTGTCCCTCTGAGTGTGAACAAACTGCCCATCGTGGCAGTTAAGTAATGAACAGTTTCGATAGGTTGCTCGGGAAGGGCAACCCGTGTTTAACAAGCACTACCGATGCAGAACCTGCCATCGCAAGGCAGCGGCGCATCGCATAACCACTCCACCACTGCGCCAGGAGGGGTATAAGGACTACCAGGGAACTGTTAATGTAAAGTATAGAGTGATCAATTCCGTATATGTGGGCGTTAGCCTATTAACGATATTGTTTCATACCCTAAAGGCGGAGCTTATGTGGCCCCTCCAGATTTAGCGCGCTAGCACTAAGGCCTAAAATCATGATTTTTCCGATAATCAATTTAAACTAAAAACAACTAGTGGTGGCGCACCTATGTCGCATTTGAGCTAGGATAACTCATCTGTCATTTTGTTTTTGTGGCAGCGTCAAGTGGTGAATGTTTCTGACAATGACCACATTGGAATTAAAAAAATGGTTTTTAGGGAAAGGAAATGGCGCAGTATTTGTCTCACGAGCACCTGAACCACACCGTAAGGAAAGGGATAAAGGAGAGAGTGATAGAAGAAAGGAAGAAAGAAAGAGGTGCCGTAGTGGAGGGCTCCGGAATAATTTCGACCACCTGGGGATCTTTAACGTGCACTGACATCGCACAGCACACGGGCGCCTTAGCGTTTTTCCTCCATAAAAACGCGGCCGCCGCGGTCTGGTTCGAACCCGGGAACTCCGGGTCAGTAGTCGAGTGCCCTAACCACTGAGCCACCGCGGCGGGTACAGTTACGATGCATAATAAATTAAATAGGCCGTATGCGGATGCCAAGAGAACTTTTTTTGTTATGTCCAATGACTATTCTCAGAGCGCCTCGCACACACGGCGTGAAGGCCACTCCTCCGATTGGAAACTCGCCCTTATGCGCGTATTATCATAACGCCTCACAACAACTGTTGTGAATGTCAGTAGCAAGGAGATACAATTATGCATACTTTCTGACTTAGCGGAGATAGTTGTGGCGGTTTATCTGGCAGATCTACGTTCTATAATTATCAATAGTTTCAGATTTCCACTTTTTGAAACAATAATTGCCCTGCGCTCTTGATTTTCCACGAAATTGTTCATTTAATTGTTCAAATTGCAAGAAAGTGATAAAAACTCTGGCTGCATTCCACGCTGTGAAGTTGGTTGGACAGCGAAGCTATGCTGTTAAAAACAAACCCGGCGTTTTTTGCTTGCGTCAACACGAAAACGCAACCGTAATCTTTACCGAAAAACACGCGGGAAAAAGGAGTGTGCTTCGCATTGTTTGCAGGTGCCGTTGTGATACATTATGCGGTTTGCACTTCGCACGAGGGCTTCGAATGATGTCAACCCTTTTCGAAGCAGGTGCAAACCGAATGTTTATCGGAACGCGTAGTTGTAATTGTCGACACCGCGCGTCGGAGACATTCCCTTACGGTGTGGTGTTGGTGTCCACCGAGATATGTGAGACAGGCGTCATTTCCTTTAATTATCTCGTCCCACGGGTAAGGCTTCGCGCTGAATGGACGATGACGTTGTTCCGTGGGCCCCTTGCAAAGCTGCAACACGCTGCTGCTGTTGGTGATAGGAAGAAAGAAAAGAAAAATCCACGGGTCTGCCTACTGGCTCAAGCCGTGCCACGCTCGCTGCAGCGTGCTTAAAGTAGAAGCGTTAATTAAAAGATAGAAGAGCAAAGATAGAAAGAAAAAGCGCGCGCTAATATGCCCTGAGCTGATCCCGGAGGCAGTGCGATACCGTGCTGGCCCCTTGTCCGTGGTCGCGTCCCGATCTTAAAGACGGAGCAGAATTCATTTGCTTATTTTTTATTTTCTATAGTTTTCCTCTGCTTTTTCTGCGACTGCTTTATGACCAGTATGATGTATGATTTCTATGCTGTATTTTTTGTTCTTTTTGTTTCTTTTTATTTATATGTTTTATGTTTTCATTATAACTCCTTATCGTCGTATATAGATATACAATTTCTATGCTGTTTGGTACTTTTCCACTCGTGGGGCTTTTTGCTGCCGACAAGAGGAAAATTTCCTTGGAGGGTAGAGGTATACAGCTTGGCTGTAAAATATTTTCTGTGCATTCTTCTTGGACTGGGGAGAGGGGCGGCACGCACGAGACAGAAATATATTGTGTAATTACGGATAGAAACGAGAGATGAGGATCTAGGAATGTGGCGAGGGCTCCTTGTCTCCGCGTTGCTAAACCGTCATCGTCGCTTCTTTCACTCCCTCCTTTATCCCTTCCCTTACGGCGCGGTTCAGGTGTCCAACGATATATGAGACAGATACTGCGCCATTTCCTTTCCACCAAAAACCAAAAACCAAAAAAACGCTCGGACGACGCGGTTGTTGCGACGCGCGTCCTTTCTTTCAATCTTTCCTGTCTATCGCTTTCAACTATCCTACTGTCTGCACGTGGCCACGATTGTTGCTCAGCTTGAGCCAACGGGCAGGCCCGCGCACTTTCCTTTTGAAGCGAAAAGCTTCACTACGCCAGCTTTTCGAGCTCTCAGCCCGCAAGTTTTACCTTGAACGTAGGTAGAGGTAAAACCATGAGCATAACTGGTGGCAGTCAGGTGCGACACATGATGAATCGATAGATAAGGCTGCACCATTTAAATCGGGCGGTGGCTCAAGGCACCTAGCCATGGTTTTGAAAAAAAAAATGGTTTTGAAAAAAAATGCGCAAAACAGGCAACACCGGAGGGAAACTGGCGATACATGCGCCTGTTTCCTCTGTCTTCCTCTGGTGTTGGCTGTATTGCGCGTCGTATTTTTAAAAAGAGAAAGGGGATGTCCAAGGCTTAAACAATTGCACAGCGTTCACTTTACTGTGCGTTTCTTAAACAGTATTTACAAAGGTTTTCTCTCTAATGGAGTCAACGCAACCATGAGCAATTATTGCGAGCCCTTTTTATTAGCCTTCATAGACTACGAGGAATCATTTGACACCTCAGCAGTCATGCAGGCTTTGCAGAACCAGGATATAGATGAACCATCCCTAAAACTACTAGAAGATGTCTGTATACAGCGGCTGCACAGCTACCACAGATCTGCACGAAGGAAGTAATGAAACCCTAACTAGGAAGCATGCTAGGCAAAGAGACATTCCCCACCCCCCTCCCCCTAGTGCAATTCCGCGCTTCATTACAAGAATTACACAGAGGCCTTAATTAGGAAATGTGGGGATAAGAGGTTATGGAGAATGCCTTAGTAAACTGTGATTAGCTGATAACATATGCGGCGAAGCAACCGTAGGTAAGAACTGCAGAGCGAGATCAATATCCTAAGTAGGCAGACTAGAACGGTGGGCCTAAAAATATAATGCTGACAACCAAAGTAATACTCGGCAGTCTCAGAAGGCAGTACAAGAGTAAAAGTGTTAGCGAGGAGCTGGAATTGGTAAAACAATTAGTCTGCACAGGGCTGGTAATTACCGCAGTTCTGGAACAGGATAGTGAAGTAAGTAGACGAAGAATAAATCGGTGGAGCGCATTTAGAGGTACTCTCAGATAGTGAACGGAGGTTTACCAACAGCTGTATTTTACCGGTACCCAAATATGGGGTAGAAACGCGACGGCTAACGAAAAGGGTTCAGCTTACAGAGGGCATTGCAGCAAGCTATGCAAAGGAAAATGATAGATGTAACGTTAAGAAACACTGCACCCGCCGCGGTGGCTCAGTGGTTAAGGCTCTCGTCTACTGAGCCGGAGCACCCGGGTTCGAACCCGACCGCGGCGGCCGCGTTTGGAATGAGGCGGAAGGCAAAAAGCGCCTCAGTTTCTTTGCCTTATATATATATATATATATATATATATATATATATATATATATATATATATATATATATATATATATATATATATATATATATTGATACGGGAATAAAAGAAGAGGCGGAGAGCGAGCGCGAGCGGCGAGCGCGCGGCTCTAGCACGAGGGAGATAGAACGAGAAAGCTTGGCCGCCGCCGGTCGTGCTTCGCCAGCTCTCCTCCGTACTGCTGCTATATTTCTCTGGGCGGGCCCGTGGCCACCCTGTGGCATCCCACACCGTAACATTTTGGTGGCAGCGGTGGGATCATGCCGCTCACCCGCTCCCAGAATCAAGCACCCGACGTGCCAGCCGGCAGGAGTCCACCACCAGCCGATAGCGCCGACGACGCGGCGGCCGGCGCCGCTAGACCTATACTCCGTTTCATACATAGCTGTCTACACAGCCAAAGGTACGGAAGTAGTCCGTCAAAAAAAAACTAACAAAATGTGTCACTCCGCCTCGCGTCGTGGCTGTGTGGTACGAAGCGCGGGCATGTTTGTTTATTTTGTGAGGGGGCCCAGGTTCGATCCTCAGCATAGGTTTGTTCTTTTTTTTATCTTTTTTCGGCGAATCTCTAGATAGAAAGTCTAAATGCGAGCCATATATAAGTGGCCTTTTTTGTTATCAAAATGAAATGACTTCTTTAATAAGAAGCGTGCTGTTAACTTTTTCCGCAGGGAAACGAAAGTGAAGTGAGAGTTGGCAACGGACGTGCTGAGAGGCGCTGTTTTTCGGTGTTCACGGATTTTTTCGCATGCTGCACACAATGAATCATTAATTGTGGGGTGATAGAATTCAGTGTGGCTTCAATTATTTTACTCCGCCAGAAAGACCTTCTTTCTTAAACCTCACAACTGTCCGAGGGCTCACTCCGGTCATCTCGCCCACAATTGCGAGAACGTCACGCACAGTCTTCTCGGGGTGGAGCTTCCTTATGCTTGCGTAGACATTAACTATCACCGCCTTGCAGTCTTTAGAAAACTTTGGAGACTTCACCTTGGAAAAGAGGCGAACAGGAGATGTTTTCGAAGTCGAAGCGGGGGAAGAAAACAAGCGAGCAGGTGACAGCGACGCCATTTTCACAAACAGACCTGCCGGCTCAGCTGCGAAAACCTGATACAGCCGGCGCCTGAGAAAACGAAAAATCTGCGTCACTCGGTTCTGGAAAACATAAAAGAAAAATCAATCTATTTGCAAAATAAACCACTTCCATCGGTCTACTATAATACCAACTACTGTTCACTTTGCTTGTCAATTCATTTCTATTTTTATTTTTGACGCACTATATTATGATGCGGACGAGGATCGCAAACAGGCACCGTAGCCTTGGCTGCGTAGACAGCTAAGTATGAAACGGAGTATAGGCGCTCGGAGGGGCTCGGCTCTTCGCAGCAGCCGGACGCCGGTGTTGAGCGCCTCCTGGATACAGTCACCCAACGGATGGACGCATGGGAGGCCCGTCTGTCTGCCCAGGCTGGGGAGATGGAAGCTCTCCGGCGCGAACTCCGTCGCCTGGTGCCAGCCGAGCCGAGCACAGGTCAGGTGCCTTTGGGCGTCCCCGCCGCCGCTGTTTACGGCTCTGCCGTCGCTGGGCCTGCGGTCGTGGCCGCCAATGGCGTGCTCGGCGCGGGTGCGTCCTCGCCGCAGTGTTCGTTGGACGTTGTGGAATTGCCCACATTTGACGGCACCATCTCGTGGGATGCTTACCGCATCCAGCTGGACGGTATTGCGGCGGCGAGAGGCTGGGACGAGCAAATGAAGGCATGGATGCTCGTTGCAAAACTGAGGGGCCGCGCCACCGAGCTGCTGCAGAACGTGCCGCCCGACCAGCTGGGCTCTTACACTGTTCTGGCGGGCCTCCTCGCCGACCACTATGGTGCCTCAGGTCAACCCCGTGTGCAGTACCACCGCCTGCGAGCCCGCCGTCAAGAGCCCGGGGAGACGTACCAGGACCTCGCCGCCGCCATTGAGCGCCTGGCTCTGCAGTCGCTGCCGGGAGCGCCTCAGAACGCCGTGGCCCTGGTCGGCACCGAGGCGTTTGTCGACGCCATCCGACTCCCCGAGGTGCAGCGCTTGGTCCGCTCTGGCCGTCCTGATTCTGTCCGCGCCGCCATGGCGCTCGCCATCGAGGCGGAATTGACTTTGCTGGCCACGCGGGGGTCGCCACCGTCTGCCGAGCGCAGCGTCCGGGTGCAGGCTCCTCGGTCCGCGGCCCCAACTGCGGCCTCTATCCGACGCCTGCGTAACGACGTCCGCATGACCTGCTTCCGCTGCGGCCTGCGGGGACACTACGCGAGGGACTGTGCCGGCCCTCCAACGTCGGGAAACGATTTGGCGGAACTCCGGGGGAGTTCGTCCGTCCCCACACTCCTTCGTTCTCCGCGTCCCCTCCTTTCGTCGGC
The DNA here is from genome assembly GCF_052857255.1 of Amblyomma americanum. Classification (NCBI taxonomy): domain Eukaryota; kingdom Metazoa; phylum Arthropoda; class Arachnida; order Ixodida; family Ixodidae; genus Amblyomma; species Amblyomma americanum. Next base: position 30,953,278 of record NC_135505.1, read on the forward strand.
TCCGATTACCACTGATGCTCCTTACGTGCTCGTCGACGTCGCCCTGCTTGACCGGCACGTAAAGGCCTTGGTTGACACTGGAGCGGCTGTCAATGTACTGCACAAATCGTTTGTTGCTAACGCGCCCCACCTGCTTCTGCCAGCCGCCAAAACCCGGCTCTTAGCTTTTAACGGCACCCCTGTGGAGCAAGTCGGACGTGTCGTCGTCAACCTGACAGCACTCGGAAATACCATCTCCACCGAGTTTGTTGTCGCAGACAGCCCTATTTGGCCAGTGGTCCTCGGGTGCGGGTGGTGCCAGCAAGCCGGAGTCGTCCTTAATTTTACTAGAACCAAACCACGGGCGAGCCGAACTCTCTGTGGGCCGGGCTGGCTTAGCCGGGTTTCCAGCCTCGGTGTCGCCCTGTGGCAGTCCCTGGTGTCGGCGACCAAGCGTGCCTCAGCATCTCTGCGTGACCTCGCGACGAAGTGGCCGTGTCGAGTCAAGCCGTTCGACGTTACTACCGTGACTGTGGCGTCCGCCGTGACCCTGCCACCGGGTGCGGCAACGTGGGTGTATGCCAAGCTTGACAGTCCGGTCACAGCAGACGTGCTGTTCGAACCCATCCGGTGTTCAGCTCCAGCCCGTCAGATGACCTCCCCTCGAAGCCTTCTGCCTGTGCTCAAAGGAGAGGCCCACGTATTTATACTCAACATCAGCAGCGTACCTCTCGCGCTGACTCCCGGCACGCAATTGGGTACAGCCTCAGTTTTGGACCCCGGGTCACCAGTGGCGTCTCTGCAACCTGAAGCCCCGCCTCGCCACCCTCCAGCGCCGGCGATCCTATCATGGGAAGAATTTAACTTTGGACCCAGCCTGACCTGCGCGGAGCTCGCCTCTCTGAAGACCTTGCTGCTCGAGCATCGCAGTTGCCTTGCTCTCAGCGCCGGTGAACTCGGGTGCACTTCCTGGGCTCAACATCGGATCAACACCGAAAACCTCGGGCCCGTTCATCACCAACCTCGCCGTGTAGCGCCAGCCGAACGGAGAGTCATCCAGCAGCACGTGTGCGACATGCTTGACCAGGGAATCATTGCCCCTTCTTGTAGCCCTTGGTCCTCCCCTGTCGTCCTTGTGCGCAAGAAGGATGGAACACTCCGCTTCTGCGTTGACTATCGGAAGCTAAATGCTATTACTAATTGCGACGTGTACCCGCTGCCTCGCCTCGACGATGCGCTTGACCGCCTGAAGGGGGCCCGTTATTTTTCCACGCTAGATCTGCTCTCGGGCTACTGGAAGGTGCCTGTTCACCCCGATGATGCGGAAAAGACGGCTTTCGTGACTCCCGACGGCCTTTACCAGTTCAACCGTATGCCCTTCGGTCTCTCGAACGCTCCAGCCACCTTCCAGCGTCTCATGGACCGAGTCTTAGGCCATTTGAAGTGGACTATGGCGTTGGTCTACCTGGATGACGTAATTATCTACGCGGCTACATTTGAAGAACACCAGAGACGCCTCAAACTCGTCCTCGAAGCCCTTACCTCTGCTGGGCTTCGCTTAAAACCAAAAAAATGTTTCTTCGGTTTCGCGGAGGTGACGTACTTGGGTCACGTTGTGAGCCGGCATGGCATCCGTCCCGACCCTGAAAAGCTAAAAGCGCTTACAGCTTACGAAGCTCCCACCACCGCCAAGGAGCTCAAAAGTTTCCTTGGATTTGCTTCGTATTTCCGTCGTTTCATTCCGGACTTTGCCAAGCGCAGCGCTCCATTGACCGCCCTGCTGAAGAAGAATGCACCGTGGAGTTGGACGCAGGCCCAACAGCTCGCGTTTCTTGACGTCAAGCACGCCCTCCTCGAGCCTCCTACATTGGCCCACTACGACGAATCGGCCCCCATCGTCCTCCACACGGATGCCAGCCAAGATGGGCTCGGCGCTGTCCTCCTGCAAGAAGACGAGTCTGGTGACCACAAAGTCCTAACTTATGCCAGCCGCCAGCTTTCCGACGTTGAGCGCCGCCGCTACTCTTCAGAACTCGAGTGCCTCGCCGTTGTCTGGGCCGTCGAGAAGTTCCGTCCCTACCTGTACGGCCGTCACTTCACCATAGTCACGGACAATAGCGCTCTCACTTGGCCGCAGTCCGCCAAACATTTGAATGCCAAGATTGCACGCTGGTCCCTGCAACTTCAAGAGTACAATTTCACAATAGTGCACCGGCGCGGCTCTGCCCATCAAGATGCCGATTTCCTTTCTCGCCACCCTTGTTCCGTGACGGCTTTGACGGACCTGAGGACTGCACAAACGCAAGATCCCGCCATTGCTGCCATAATCCACTTCCTCGGCACCGCCGCCGGCGCAGGCCTCCGCCAACTACGCCGGGTCTATCGAATGAAGGACGACCTCTTGTGTCATGTGAAGCGGCTCCGTGGTCGACCACCCGTCTGGTTGCCAGTTGTGCCGGCAACACTGCGGTCGCAAATCTTGCGCGGCTTACACGACGCTCCCACGGCTGGTCACCTTGGTCGCGGCAAGACCTACGCACGAGTGTCGGAGCGGTTTTGGTGGCCTAATATGTCCAGAGATGTCAAGGAACACGTGGCGTCCTGCCAGACATGCCAGTACAGAAAACCGTCCACAGGTGTAACCAAGCCACCCCCGCAGGCTTTTTCGCCACCAAGTTCACCTTTCGAGCTGGTTGGACTGGATCATTTGGGCCCGTTTCCGAAGACGCGTGCCGGCAACCGGTATGTTCTGGTTGCGATCGACTACTTCTCCGAGTGGGTCGAAGCACTGCCCGTTCCAGACACGTCGTCCGCTCATGCCGTCGCGTTTGTGGAACAGCATCTCGTTCATCGGCACGGTGTTCCCCGGCGCCTCATCACGGACCGTGGGAGCTGCTTTATGTCCCATGAATTCGAGCGAGCCCTCCGCTCCTTCGGCATTGCGCATTCCACTACATCCGTCAATCATCCGCAGTGCAATGGCCTCGTGGAGCGTGTTAACCGTACCCTCACGGATATACTCGCATCCTACGTCGCTCCGTCCCACACAAACTGGGATCGTTTTGTTTCTGCTGCAGCTTTTGCAGTCAACACTGCAGCGCAAGAAACAACGCATGTGACGCCGTTCTCAGTCGTCTATGGTAGAACGCCCTCCATCCCTCTCGACGCGCAGTTGGGCCTTCCCCATCCTACTGCGTCACCAACTGAGTCTGCTCAACGACTTCATTCCGCCCGCCTCGACGCCCAGCGCAACCTCCTCACGGCTCACGCGCGTGTGCAAGCGGCCAACGCGGCAGCACCACCACATCCCCCCTTCCGGCCCGGTGACTTGGTCCTCGTTCGCCGCACCATCCGTGCGACTGGCCGTGCCGCAAAGCTCTTGCCCCGATACCGCGGCCCTTACCGTGTCGTTGCCCGACTCGGCCCCGTGACATACCGCCTCGAAGACCTGCCAGAGCATCGACCATGCGGTGTGCACCACATTTTCCCAGAGCATGTTTCAAACATGAAGCGATATGTCTACGGCGCCTGCGGTGACTCCGACTTAGCTACCGGGTCCTCATCAGTGCCGTCGTCGCCTGCTGGCTCCATGCCTTCCCCACGCAATGCAGTCCCATAAACGGATCGCCGGCGTTAGACTATAAATGAGAAAAAAAAAGACGCGCCCGCAAGACTTAACTATCGCGGGTTTTCGAAATGTAGTCGAAACATTAAACATGTCATTGGCCCTCGAAGCACTTGAGTTATCGTTTTCCACATGCGTTTTGACCTCAGAAAACTGGACTCAGAGGTTCGCGGTTATTTCCGACCAAATGTCTTACGGGCCGGCGCATTCCTGCCTGGCTCCGTCCAAATCAAGGCGCAACATGCATCTACACAACATGTCCATCTAAAAGCCACAAGTACAGCTTTCTCGGCAAAAAGTTTTGAAAATCGAAAAATTGCAAGGTACTGTTATGAGAATATTGAAGGTACTGGTCCATTATTCTGATATGCAGCAAAATATTTTTTGAAAGTGTTTCCTGCGATCGGATCGATAAGTTATGACTGCCATAGAAAACGAATTGGGAGCGCTTTTGACGACAGCAGAAATGTGAATGGAAAAAGAAATACAAAACTGTCATCAGGCTATCTGCGGATATTTTGATTGCTATCGTGAGATCTTGCATTACACGAAAAAAAAAATGCGTTCATAAATGGTCTGCCGCTCAAAAATGCTTTTGTCCGGAGTTGCTGGGTATGTATTACTTTCTGTAAGAGCAAATATTTGCTTCACGAGACCCAACGCACGGAATATGAAAAATCCAAGCCGATATTTTCGGGCACAGGGCGCAGTAAAATTGCTTCCAACGGCCATTATGGGTTGTTTAAGAAACGCTCTACGTGGGTTCGTAGGCGTACCGAAAGGAAACCCAAATGATATCTGCATTCAGGACCTTCGGCATAGTCAGCTTACCGACGTTTAGGGCAAGGCAGAAGAGGGCAGAGATAGTACACGATAACCACATGCACCGAGTGCAAGGATACTGAATCCAATTTAGGCAAAGTTGCGGTGTCCTAACCTTTGTTTCGGGGCGGAATCCGTTCTGTACTAGTTTAAGATCTTGTGCGGAGCCGCTCTTTATGGGGACAGTCATATGAAAGGTTCGTCTTTATTTCGTAACACAGTTAATGGAAACGTAGTCATTCACCTGAAAAAGCTTTTTATTTTGGAGACGGTCACGCTTCATCTAAGACATGGAAATTGAAATGATTACTTCAGTGCAGGATGCATTCTGTCGACACACTTTGGCATCAGGGACATCATAGCCCTAAGACTCTATATGAGCATGACGCGAGAGCGTTATTGGGCTCATGCACGCTGAAAATGTCCTGAGTAAAGGAAGTCTATGGAGTAACAACCTGAACCGACTTGATTGCACCTCAGCCTGCATTAACCGGCCAGTTTAAAAGAGCCTTTTTAAATCAAGGTACTGATATGCACACTCTAAAATCTTTTCCGTCTTCAAAGGCATAAACAATAATTTCCATGGAAGTCAGGGGTCGTATAAAAGTAATTCAAAAATGATAAAGACATATATGAACTGAATAATGCGCACGATAGCAAGAAATCAAATTAACATTAAAACATTCAAGTTAGGAAGGGCAGAATATTTGGTTTTCGTGGACTTAGCGAGACCAGGAAAGATTACGCAAAATACAGCACTTGTATTTACGTTTACCGTCATTAAAACTGGACTTACACACAAAACAATGCCCACGAAGTAATTTTTGAGGTTATGCCAATATGCTTACTAATATTCAACAGTGCACTAGTTCGCAGTCGAGTTAGACAATATCCAGTAATGGTAACTTATGAAAATATAGTCTGCATTAGGAATTTGCGTTTATAATTTCAAAAAATATAAAATAACACTTCCTTCTTGACGGAGAATTACCAGGCGCTAAACGCGCTTCAGAAAAATTTTAAAGAAAATTAGCGCGGGTATTTTTTTTCTAAATTCCTGTCAATTTCGACATTTTTCAAACTTTTCGAATTACGGACGATTTTAACGCCGGATTAGAAATTGTATGGCACCTCTAGAAGTAAAAATTGTGTTCCATGATTGCAAAAAGAGGAGATTATTAGCGATAAAAATTTCAGCCTCAAGTTCTTATTCCTTCTTGCCCCATTTTATCCTAAAAACTGCGCTCATTCGGACGCATAAATTTGTCGACGTTTGGGGGGTTTTTCCCTGCAAAATTATAGGAGCCCAATGTACTCCGGTGCGGAGAGCAGATGGCTGGTGTCACGACTTAAAGGGGGCGTCCGGGACATGGAAGGCCACCCCGCACCTCCACCAAATATCACCAAGTGGTGATTGCGATCCTAGGAGCAGAACAGCAGCGAATATGGCGTCTAAACAAAACTTTATTTGGGGCTGACTTGCACCCACAATGGACTGAAGCACTCGGCGGCGGCGTAGCAAAAAGCGTGCTTGGCGGTCGTCGAACAGAATGCCCGCCGCTGCCGGCCGTGCTCAATTTAAAGCTGATATCCAACTTTCGAGATACGGCGCGCACAGTCACTAGAACATTCTGGAACAACGTAGAATCTGTTCTGCCTGGATGCGATCAATCGGGATAAATCTGGTCGTGTCTTGCATCGCAAACAAAGCGATAAAGCGGCGTGGCGGCAGATTTCAATAATGAACAAACATTGCACAGATTCGCGGCAATATACACATTCTAACCGCGCAATTGCTTTCTTTTGTTAGTGTGAGGAATGAAATTAAGAACCTCAAAAAGATTTAACAATAATGTTCATTATGTATTCGATTTCATTTACATTTATTGCGCTACATCCAGTTTACACCGGTAACGACCACTTTACGTGGAGGTGATACCGGCACCCATCCAAGACGTGGCGGAAGATGTGGTGCCAGGCATAACCCCACAGCCGGGTTTAGTATGCGGTGGTGGCATGAGCAGCCGGGTGTGCAGCCCAATCGAGGGCGTCTGGGATCGCACTGCTTGCCAAAAAGAAAAAAAGATACAGCACGTAAAGGCAAGGAATTACAATCATAATTGAGCGACCACTGAGCACAGCTGTTTTTACGCATCCCATCGAAGGCTATCTCTCATTTTAATAGCCAACCATCAGATATAAATGTCAGGAACATTAAAATGCCTCCTGATGTTTGGGCCCTCGATACAATGCCTGCAAAAAGGGCACTTTCTGAAGAAATGTACGTGTATGGACAGGCAGACCAGTTTAAACCCTTGTGTACAACCGCTCCATATATAGAGCCAATATAGACAGCCGCTCACAAGCGCAAACCGTGAAAAAATGTTTTTAGGCGGCGTAAATATGTTAAAAATAGCGGTATAGAATAAAAAGTTGTTGGACCGATTATACAAGGCTGAAATGCTGCTTTGCACGATGATGCTTATTGTTCACGGTGAGATTGCCTGCTTATACCGTTCACTGCAGTTCTTTCTCGGTCCTTGCGGCTGTTCGTAGTGTGAATAAAAGTTCACACTTTAAAATACACACAAAATTACAATGCAAAACATACGTTGTAAGTTATAACGTGAGCCCTAACTAGAGGCCAACTTGTATGAATGAAATCTCCGGAAGCCTATGTAATGAGCGCTCTGCAGCAAAACCGTTTTCTTCTGGCTGAGAGCGTCTTTTTCCGCTGAGCTCATGGAATGAATCTTGGTTCCAGAATGTTCCTGTGAAAAGAGTTCGGCCCTCCCAAAAAAGCACATTTAGGCTAGCGCACCACATTCGCAAGATAAGACCGCTTAAGACAAGCAAAGATTGAAAATTGTTATTGAATATCACTATGCTAGTTGTAACGGAACGCAACCACAATACAGCTGCCCCAGTCAGCGTGTCTTTGCTTCAGGTGCAGAGTCCTTCAATTGGGATAAAAAGTGAAAAAAGTCCTCTGTCGGTCGTTTGTTCGTCATTTCATTTGCGAGAGCTTTATGTTCCATTGCTCGTCTCGTGCAGATGCTGAGCGCTTCAATGACTTTGGTGAGCTTTAAACATTCTCAAGATAGAAACAGGGCTCATAATGTGTCAACGAATGGTGTGTAGATCAGTTTATTGGCAGGGGAAGGCCTTTCAACATGCATGGGCTATTGCTCTGTGTTTTACGAAAGAAAGCAGCCGTACTTGAATCAATTCACAGTAGGAATGCTACGAAACAAAATTTTGCACAGTTACCTGTCTCTCGCACTGACTGTGTCTTAAGATGGGAGCACCGTGGTTAACTCCTCTGGAAGCAAAACGAAAGGTGTGGCGTTACAACATTATCATAAAATGTATCAGAAACAAGCAAGGAAGCGAGTTTTGTTCTATGAAATAGCATGGAATCCATGAAATGGTTTTTTATTCTCCAGCAACCATAAACGCGTAATGCCTGACAAAGAAAAACATGCACAAAATACGAGGCTCACCATTCTGAGACCGACATCAGGCTCTATTTGCTGTCGCAGGTGTTAAAAATCTACACGCGTGCCTTCAAGGAATGCATTGGTTGGCAAAGCCTCCTCTGTTGGGCTGAGCAATGTAAGTCATGGAAGAAACCTCCCCAAAGAAGCAGTTTGCATTGCAATGCAACTCGTCTTCTTGGTGAGGTGCGCTCCCCCCACCTCCCCTACCATAAGGCGCATGATGTACGCAACAAAGTTCTCAACCAAAGTTAAATCCCGCCCAGCTTGCAGAAACACGCAGTGCTGCATGTACAGAGAAATCCGCACCGTGCGTCATATCACAAGTGACACAGCGTTGGATATATTTCTTTGAGGTGCTGGCATGACTGTTTCTCTTCGATGAGGTTATGGTGTGTTGTAAGGTTCCTTTCAGGTAGAAACAGAATGCTTGCTGAATGACACGGTCATATATCTTTCTAATTTCTTTAGCACCTTCTCCGCCGTCTGCTGTCGCTACTTTAACCGTCCAAAGTAGGTGAGGAATCAAATTATTGCAACACAATATGAGCTATGTTTAATTATGCAAGACATTAAACTTGGCACACTCATATGTTATTCTGAGCTGGCCAACATCGCACTGAGTGTAATGATATTGATACGAGGTGGAAAGCCAAGGAACGGGGCGACATGATGACAAATGAAAATATGATTTAATGGCTGCGGGCGTAGCGCGAGCGTTCCGTCCCGCGCCACTGCCCTCTTCTTCGTCTTCGTAGCATGACCCGGATCCTCCGAGCGATAGCCCCGATCGATTGCTTGAATTCTGAATGGTGAGGTGACAATGAGCATGATCAGAAATGATAAGAGAAGGTAAAAAGCTTGCCACCAGGATGAACGAGATGTTCTGATGAGTGGTTGTCCCCGGAGCTTCAGGTCCAGAATGGAAGTGTCCGCCAATTGTTGGCGTCTGTACCCCTCTGGCCGCGTATGTGAGGCTCCCTGTGACTCCGAAAGACAGCCCAAAGAGGAGGCACAGGTTGCGACTGCCTAAAGTGGTTCCACATGGCGACAAGTGGGCCGCTAAAACCAAATGATGTTCCCATGCGCGGTCCACATGGAAAGGCTTGTTTACAAGAATGCAAAAAAGAAATATTGCACAGAGAAAATTGCACCGCAATGGCCAAGAGAAAGAAAAAGAACATGAGAGACGAATACACAGGTTACACACACAAATATGTCACTGTTGTAGCATCCTTGAGCAGAAGATATGCGGGAAAGCATATCTTCGCAGGGACGAGGAATGAGTTGATCGCCAGATGGAAATAACTAGCCGAAACTGACACGCAAAGCGGTTATGATCTCAGACGACTTTGTCAGTGGTGGTTTTCTATTAGTGTTGGAATTTTCGCTGGTCTCTACCATTGAAAGAGATGATAGGGTGCAGTGGTTTACGTTGATGCCCTTTTGTACTGTTAAATTTTAAAATAAAGTATGATTCGCGTTATTCACGCTTCCGGGTGTTTTTAAAGCTACTCTGCAGTATCGTTACTTTAAGATTATCAAACTGATGGCCTTTTTCGAGGAGGTGTCTCGAAAGAGGGAGGCCAGGGAGAGATTGAGCGTGTGAGCTCTGGTTAGTAGTAGCAATAACTTTATTCATAGGAATATATAGGTGGGTCTCGGTGTAGAGTCTCTCTTTACATCTTTTGATGTGGTCTGTGGCTCTTGTGGCAGGGTTGGAGACCCTAGTCCAGGGCCCCACTCAGTCTTGCCGCCAGGTAGGCTTTCCGGACTAGTCCTGCCTGGACCGCCGGATCCTCGCTGGAAAGCATCCTCTCCCACTGCTCCGCACTCAGGATTCTATTTATTGCAGCCGCATTTGTTCTCTTTTCACACCACGTTGCATGAATTAACGTGGCTTTGTCCTCGCACCACGGGCACCTGCTGCTATAAAGCCCTGGGTGGATCTTGCTTAGCATGTTTAGATTTGGGAAAGTTCCCGTTTGTAACTGTCTCCAATAGACGGCTTCCTGCTGGTGGACATTTTTGTGAGGGGGGGGGGGGGGATATCTAATCCTGACCCACTTGTAGTAATTCAGAATTTCTGAGTATCCTAAGGGCACCGGTTCCGCGTCAGGCTATTCCAGGCTGGTTTGGTTGGAGGCTCGGTTTGTAAGCTCTCGAGCTCTTCTATCCGCCTCGGCATTCCCCGCGATGCCTGTGTGTCCCGGTACCCACATTATTATGTGTTGCAATTGTTTTTCCTTCGGCGGTAATTTGCCTGTCTTTAGGATGTGGAGCGCTGCCCCCCCCCCCCCCCCCCCCCCATATTTTGCCATTCATGTAGCTTCTGCACGCTGTTTGCGAGTCTGTTGGAATTATAAGGGACCTTTGAGCATGGTAGTCCTCTGCCGCCGCTAGGGCAATGGCAGCCTCTTCGGCCTCCTCAATCGTGCCATCCCTGATAGTTGCACTGGCTGTTTCTTTCAGCCTTTGCAAAAGCTCTATTTCTGTTATGTTGTCTAGTTTTTCCGTATGCAGCCGCATCCGTGTACGTAATGTTTTCTTTGTTGGCTAGGTCCTGTTGCACATACTGTGCCCTAGCCTCCCGTCGCTCTTTGTGCAGGTTCGGATCGGTATTTTTGGGAATTGGTGCTACCCTAATTGTTTGCCGGAGTTCATCGGGTATTCGTTTGGATCTTTTTATCTCTGATAGTGCAACCTCGTAGCCGCATATTTTGAGCAGCTCTGTCCCTGTTTTGGTCTTTTTTAGCCTCGGGAGCTGGGCTACGAGTTGGGCCTCCCTTAGCTCCTCAAAGGTGTTATGCAGACCTAGGGCCATTAGCTTCTCCGTCGAGGTTGATTGCGGTAGGTGTATACAGCGCTGTTTTGTATGCTCCCCTAAGTATCATGTCCGCTAGCTTTATTTCTGCTTTGTTGCAGTTGTGGTACGGTATGCTGTATGTAATTCGGCTAACCACTAGGCTCTTTACAAGCTTAAGCGTGTCGCTCTCCCGCATGCCGTGTGTTTTCCTAGAGACCCCGGTTATCATGCGGGCGACCCGTGTCGCCGAGTTGTGTATTAGTCTGAGCGCCTGCGTGCACCTTTGGTTGAATTGAATCCGCATCCCTAATATTCTGATGGTTCTTCTTTTCGGTATGAGTTGCCCTTCTAGATAAACATTTAGTTTTAGTTCTTTTATTTCCGGTGCGGATCGGTTGAGTTAACCTCGCCAGACTCTTAGTAGTTCTGATTTTTCCGTCGAGCAAGCCAAGCCCCTGTCTCTAACATAATTTTCTACGCACGTTGCAGCAGCCTGCACTTTCGCTTCGTTTTCGCTAAGTGAGCCCTCCGTGACCCACACAGTGATGCCGTCCGCATACATTGCATGCCTTATGCCTTGTATGGTTTCTAGCTGTCTAGCCAGCTTAACCATTGCTATGTTAAAGAGTATGGGTGAAATCACTGACCCTTGCGGCGCTCCCTTATTGGGTGTTTGAAAGCTATTGGACCTGATTTCCTAAAGCCCTTTTGTAGCCCTTCTATTTGTGAGAAAAGCTGTTACGTATCTGTAGATTCTTTTCCCGCAGTTCGAATCGTCCAGGCCTGTTAGTATGGCTTCCTGGCTAACGTTATCAAAAGCTCCCTTTATGTCTAGGGCCATGATTATGCGTTCGCCGCATCTGGGTACGTTGGTTAATATTTCGTCATTGATATGCAGCAGGACGTCTAGAGTGGAAAGTTCTGCCCTAAATACAAACATGCTATGGGGGTATTACTCGTTTTCCTCCATGTAATCTTGCACCCGCCTCGTTATAATTCTTTCGTATAATTTCCCCAAGCACGAGGTTAAAGATATAGGCCTGAGGTTTTCTATCTGCAGTGGTTTACCTGGTTAGGGAATTATTACTATTTCCGCGTGCTTCCACTCTTTTGGAACAGTCTGATTCCCATAGCTTATTAAAGTATTCGGCCAGCTCTTCAATCATTCCGTCACTTAGGTTACGGATGAGTGCGTTTGTAGTTTTGTCCGCCCCTGCGGTTGTATTTCTTGTTGTGGTTCTAATTGATGCGTAGACTTCTTCCCTAGTTATGGGTTTATCTAATTCTTGGTTTTCCTGTCCTCGGTAGTGTTCGGTGTACGCTGCCGGGTCGCTTTTGCCGAAGCATTTCTGCCTAACTTTTTCTAATTTCGAATCTGGACCTTGAAATTGATGGACCAGTCTGTGGATCACCTTATTGTTTTCGTTTTTGGTTTTAGTTGGATCGCGGAGGGTTCTGAGTATGTGCCACGTTCTGTCTGTACTTAGAGTGCCGCATAGCGAGGTGCTGAATTGCTTCCAATTCGTTCTCGCTAGTTGTTCCGCGTACTCCTCTGCCCTCTTGTTTACTTCCGCAATTTTCAGTTTTAGCTTCCTAGTGTATCTTTGCTTTTTCCACCGTTTGGTTAACCCCTTGCGTGCTTCCCATAGCCTTAGGGGTTTGGGGTCCACCTGGGGTGTCTGCTCTGTCCTGTCTATCTCCCTCGTGTAGCTGCTTTGTTTGTCTTTGAGCATCCCCCATGCCTCAGTCGAATCTATACCCTCGGTTGTGTTTCCTTTGCATGCCTGTCCGAACGCATCCCAATCCGTAATTTTGGCAGTGCCGATTCTCCGCCTGAATCTGCTGGCTGTAATCTGCGTGCTGATAATATAGTGGTTGCTTCCTAGGTTTTCATTAAGGTTTTTCCACGACGTTTGTCCCGTTCTTTTGACGTACGTCTGGTCTGGACAGGTGTCCCTGCACACGCTGTTCCCGGTCCTAGCGGGGGTACAAGGGTCCGTTATCAATTGGCACCCCGTGGCTTCTGCCGCTTCTTTTATATTCTTGCCTTTTTTGTTTGCTCTGCCATAGCCCCAGCTTGTGTCACTGGCGTTACAGTCTCCCACTATTACCAATTTGTTTCCTTTGGCTAGGCTGCTTATGCCGTGGAACAGCTCATGGAATTTCGTGTCCTTCTGTTTATGGGAGCTGTAGATGTTGACTACGAAGGTGCTGCTGCCCTGCTTTTTCTTTTGGAACTATCTCTGTAATTACGTGTTCTATTTCCGTGTTGGCTATGCTGTTGTGCATGATTGCGACTAAGTTCTTACGTATGAGCGTTGCGGTTTTGGCGCTTTCCGGGTACACGTATGTCGTGTATCCTTGCCGCGTTGGCCTCATTTTCGTTTCGTGTAACGCTATTACATGAGGTGGGGTTAGTTGTTTGTTTATGAATTGCTGTAATAGTTCTATCTTTTTCTTATATCCTCTGGTTTCCGCTGCCATATTTCTAGCTTTTCGGTGTTTTGACCCGCCTTAATTGTACTAGCCATGATTAATTTTCTAGATCCGAATCCTGCAGTGGGCGTCGGGCATTAAATTTGTCCTTTACGTCTTCCGTTATTCTTTGTTTGCGCTGGCTGCGTATTTCGGCATCCATCATTCTCATGCGCTGTTCTATCGATTTGAATTTTTGTTGCATGTTTTCTATAATTTTGGTTATACCTGCTAGGTCCCCTGCCTTACCTGTTTCGATTTGTGGTTGCGTCTCTGGAGAGGGAGTGCGTGCCCTCTGGTTTTTAACTTCACTCCCAAACTCGTCGAGTTTCCTAATCTGCTCTTCTATGAGTTTGTGACAGCCGCTTAGTTGCTGTTTAAGCTGTTTGACTTATGTTTCTTCCTCTTGCTAGGGCTGCTCTTATGTTCATTGTTTTTGTATCCCGAGTGCGGAAACAATGATTTGGGAGGGCCTTCCTTCCAGCTCACCTTGGTGCCTCCGCTCTGGCGGGGTTGTCCCTTCTTTTTCTGCTGCTGCTGCTGCTGCTGGCTGCACTTGATGACCGGGACCAGCGGCGGGAAGGAACTGCTCCGGGACTTGTTCCAGGACTGGCTCTCGGACTGGTTCCGTGGGCCTCGGTTTCGGCTCCGAGATCTGCTCCTGGACCTGCTCTAGTCTCGATCCGAGCTGAACCACCGCGGCCGCGGCTGGCGTCGGTTGGTCCCTCCTGCTGTCGTGGTTGTCTCTGTATGCGGGGCCTCGTAGGTCCCTTGGCCGCTTGAGTCGTTCTCGACACTCCCTCGCTCCGGTAACGTGCTCGCCGCCGCAGTTGAGGCACTTCGGTTGGCAGGTGTGGCCCTCCGCTGGGATCTGTGCGCCGCACTCTCGGCAGGTCCGGGTATTCGGCGTCGGGTAGACGTCCGACCGATGTCCGTGCTGATGGCATACATGGCACACTTGCCGCATTGGGCGGTACGGGTAGCAAAAGTGCTCGCCGCTTTCGAATATAACTTGTTTCGTGATGTATGGTCCATCGAAGGCGATTAACGCCGTCTTTGTTTCTTCCAACATCCTAGCCCCGACGATCGTTACGCCTTGGTACCGCAGCCACAGGTTTTCCTTGAGATAGCTTCCCGGCGTTCCGACCGGGAGCCCGTGGATAACTCCTCTTTTAAATTCTTCTGGGACTGCAGCCTAAGCGTTCACTTGGTAGTCCTGACCGTACATGTGGAGGGCGGTGATGTTCCGAATTAGTTTGGCGAGTCTTCGTTTGGTGTGCTCGCGATGATAATATTTGAGCCCAGGCGAAGTCTCACGATGATGTCTTTGGTTTTGCACTTGCCGTTTCAGGCCCGTATAATGGCGCGTGCTACCTCATATCCGGTTAGGTTCTTCACCGATAGCCCGTCTTTGGGTCTAATTATAAACTTGACGTCTCCTTTCGGGAGCGGCGGGGCTCTACGCGTCGTCTGCCGCGCCTCCTCTCCGTCCCTTTTATATTTCCCGCTCCCTGCGACGCATTTGACGTCATCCAGACAGCAGCGCCGCCTGTGCCGCCGGCTGTGCCTGTTGCCTCAGCCGCTGGCGCCTTCTTGACATTGTTTTGTCCCTGCCGGTGTGCATATCTGTCCAGGATGGCGGCGTTTCGCTCGCCGCGTTTCTGGGCCTGTTTCTGTAGACGTGCCCGAATTGTGGTCAAGTCCTCTTCGAAATTATCGCTTCCCGCAGCGTTTCCAAAGGTTGGTTGCATACTAGCATGCCCCAGTTCGCCGCTCCCGGTTGCGTCGGGATCGGTAAGGTCGTCGGGGTAGTCCGCTTCCATGTCCTGAGTTTCTGAGGAAAAGTAGGCCATTGCGCTTCTAAGCATTTCGATTTCGGGAAATTCGGCAGCGTGTGCCTGGCTAGCGTCTTCTGTCGCCTTTGGTGCCACTCTCAGGCTCGCGGGTGCCGGTGATGACGGCCCCGGGTTAGGCCTAACTGCTTGTGTTTCGGTCTGGCAATGTGGCAGCTTCCAAAATCGTGATAAAACCCAAAAATCGGGCCTACCGGTATGAAAGTGGTATCCTCGTGGTCCCGCTGTAGAAGGTATCCGGTCCAACTGAAAGTTGCTGGCCCGATGAGCATTTTGGGTCTGGGTGGGTTGAAATCTACGGAGCCCATGCGGAGCACGTCCGCTTTCTCCACTGTGGCCCGTCGACCAAATGGGGAACGGAAAAATCTGAGCGGTGGTTATTAAATCTTACTCGAAAAGAATTGTCTGTTTTGCCAACGTATTTCATTTGACATTTGCCACACTCAAGCATGTAAACAACATCACTGGAATCACAACTGAAATATTCTCGGATAGCATGTTTGAAATCTGAATGGGTACTTTTAGCCAGTGCTGTGGTTTGCATGTGTTTGCAAGCTTCGCATCTATTCTTTCCGCACGGTGTGCTACCCACCGGCCTCGGTTTATTAACCGTTGAGTGCACATGGTGGTTTTGTAAATTTTTTGGCCTTCTGTATGTTACCTGGGGGACCACTGAAAAAAATTTTGAGAGCCACTCACATTGTTCTATGATATTGAAGTATTTTTTAAGGATTTTGTTAATATTCGGGAGGTTGTCTGTGAACGTCAGTCAGTATTAGATTACAGCGAAGCGGCGTTGGCGGGGATTCCGCATGGATGTGATTATGATTAGTAGCGTCCGCCCTTTTAATGGCATCGTTGATGGTAGTGGACGGATAGCGCTGTTTATTTAGAACTTCGCGCATGTGTTTAGTATTTTTCTTGAAAATCTTCTGATCGATAGCAAATGCGTTTGTATGGGATAGCCTGTGAGTATGGAATTGAAGTTTTGCAATGGCGTGGGTGGCAACTGTTGAAATGATGATACTGTTGTCCGTCTGTGGGTTTTTTTTTATAAACGCTAGTGATTAATGCACCGCTTCAACACAAACCAGCACATCATGGAAGTGAATGCTATTAGTAGAGTAAGTGTGTGTGTGTGTGTGTGTGTGAAAGAGATATTTGGATGTATGTTGCTGAATGAGGTGTTAAACTGAATTAGTTCTTCCTCTCTTTCTGTCGAAATTCATATTCATAATTTGGACACAAACAGTGTGTGTGTGTGTGTGTGCGGTGTGTGTGTGCGTGTGTGTGTGTGTGTGTGTGTGTGTGTGTGTGCGTGCGTGTGTGTGTGCGTGCGTGCGTGTGTGG
This sequence comes from Amblyomma americanum, assembly GCF_052857255.1. Lineage (NCBI taxonomy): Eukaryota > Metazoa > Arthropoda > Arachnida > Ixodida > Ixodidae > Amblyomma > Amblyomma americanum. The sequence continues at coordinate 30,969,685 of NC_135505.1, forward strand.
GTGCAGTGAGTTCATGCGTGCGCGACGCGGTGCCTTTGCTTTCCTATCATGGCGTAAGTCTCTCTGCTGTGTACCGCTCTCCCCCTCTTTTTTCTTTATTTTTCTTCCTTTCTAAGCCCTCTGTTTGGCAAGCCCCATGCTATAAGAAGACACGTCTATGCATTATATGATCATTCTTGAAAAAGATGGTCCTCCGATCGAAACGTCGAGTAAAAGAAAAATGTTCCCTTGTTCCCTTAAACGAAGCGTATACTTCTCTCTCTCTCTCTCTCTCTCTCTCTATATATATATATATATATATATATATATATATATATATATATATATATATATATATATATATATATATATATATATATATATATATAGCACCTTGGTTTCGGTTACTGTTGGCTTCCTTCACACACACACACACACACACACACACACACACACACACACACACACACACACACACACACACACACACACACACACACACACACACACATATATATATATATATATATATGGAGAGTGGAGAAACGCTTCATTTAGCCATAGATCTATTTTGAGTCGACGTTTCGGCAGAGCCTGTCCTTTTTCAAAACTTTGCAGTTTGCCTCTAGCAACCAAATACGTTTATCTTTCTATAACATATATATATATATATATATATATATATATATATATATATATATATATATATATATATATATATATATATATATATATATATATACGAGATGACTGATGGCAATAATATGATTTAATGGCCGCTCGCCTAGCCCGAGCCCTCGGTCCCACGCCACAGCCAGCTTCGTCTTCGTCACATTACTTGGGGCCTGCGAGCGATCGACAAAGAGACGCGCGAAATGCAGATAGGATTGAGAGAATGGTAGAGGAGTAATGAGAAGGTGGTGAAGTGCTGGCCGCTACGACTAAAGAGATGAGTCCTGATCCACGAAGCTTCCGAGCTGCAGGCTGCCAGGAGCCGACGGTCGACGCCCCGGGACGCGCCAAATGGCCCGTCTCTTCCGCCCAAGCGACAACCCTTCGCGAGGGAAATTCTCTCTTCGGCACCGCTTTAAAGGGAGGCGCTGAATACGTCACATGCCTCCGTCATTACCCCACATCGTCATTTTTCTTGTCTTTTGCTGCGCAGCGCATTCACGGCGGCATTTTCGGCCTCTTGCCGAAGGGTACTCATCTTTTCGAAGCAGCGCCTCATGGCGCATTGCGCTATGCGTGAAACACGAATATGGTTACTGGAGGGCAGGGGAGCAAAAGCGCGAGACTAGCCGTCTGCATAGACGGCTGCCAGTGATCTCAGCGAACAACGACCTAGTACCCATACCACTCATAAATGGAGGAGTGAAACAGAATAAAATGTACTTCGTATTTTGGCAACACGAATACCGGAATAAGAAATAGGAACTAGGAGGCGACGAGACGTCTTCCGCGCCATGAACCGTTTAATAGCTCTGTGCACATCTGCGCCCTGAATGCAAGTGAAGCGGCTGAGAAGATCGGATTTGTTGAAATTGAACGTGAGTGAGGTTTGATTTGATGTTTTCCGCCTTTCAGGGTGCGAATTTTTATGATATTCAGAGACGAGACTGACTGCCCTTCCTACCGAAAAAGCTTGTTTACTTGAAATATAAAATTCTGGTCACGGCCTTTACAGTTATTCTTACCGCAGAAAACGTGGACTCGAGGAAGAAGCGACACTGCGGTATTAAAAGAAATAATTTTCTATTAACAAAAAACTACTTACTCGACTGTGCTAGAATATATGAGTGCCAAAAGCAGTGGTATCATCGTCTCCATGTAGACGAGGCCGGCTGCATAGGAAGATAGCAACAGACTACAATATACTTCAGATAGGCTCAGGCATTAGGACATAAAGTAGAAGCGCAATATAAAATAAAAATAATTTCTAGGCAGCATTTACTTGTTAGAATATCAAGATCATAATAAATATTGCCCTTTAAATATCTGTCATCTGCCCGTAGGTGGTTGACGCCAGCAGGGGAGATATATGTGTATTTTAATGCTAGTGCAAGACCACGAACGGCACTGATTGGCAGACAGATTGATGGCCGCTTCAACCATCATGCAAATTTAAAATATGCTGCAGCAATGCATTTGCCTTACAAAATCTTATGTTTTCATCATAAGGTCTGGGGATGATTAATTTTAAAAGATGCTGCAGCAATGCATTTGCCTTAAAAAATCTTATGTTTTCATCATAAGGTCTGGGGATGCTTATTTTGGTGCCATTTGTGATGGAGGGAGCTCGGGTGGAGCTAAAAAAGAATGCGAGTGACAACAGGCTTATGTGGCACAATAGTCTAAATCTAACGTGCTTTTTTGACTTGCTTGTCAAAAAGCCGCATAGCTCGTCACATCTAAAGAACGCTTCGTAATGAAGGATTAGAATAAACTGTACGTGACCCTCTCCTGAAGGTATTGGCGAGCGCTATCGAAATACGGAAAGGGACGAACACACAGGACGAAGCGCTTGCCATCAACTCTTTATTCTCTTAAGAAACATGACTATATACACATATTAACGCCATATCATACACATAAGATGGAAAAACGCACGGCGCTGACAAGAGTGATATGAAGGGATTTTTTTATTTTTATTTAATATCTTTTTTCCTTCTTATCACTCTTGTCAGCGCCGTGCGTTCTTCCCCTCTTATGTGTATGATATGACGTTATTGTCTGTATATAGTTACGTTTCTTCAGAGAATAAACGGCTGTTAGAAAGTGCCTTGTCCTGTGTGTTCGTCCATTTCCGTATTTTGATAGCGCTCACCAATACCTTCAAAAATGCATTTCCAACTAGCCCCAGTAATAGCTCTTTTGTGATCCTCAAAACGCTGAGCTCACTCACGAATAAGATCCTGGTACACCTTGTCGTTTAAGCACAAAAAAAAATTAATTGCCACTTAAAAAAAATACACTGCGTGGCGACTGCAATAACCCTCAAGAGGTACTGATAAGCTTTACAAACAGTGAGAGTGTTCATGAGCGTAGCTCTTGTACACGAATGAGAAAGGCCCCCATACGTGTAGGGCACGTTCTGGTCATCTTGTAAAGTTTTTTAATGAGCAATGCAGATTAGCAGGATGTGAACCAGATTGTCGCTAATGCGCGTAATTGTCGAATGACCTAAATGGTGAGGTGCAGACGGCTTTGCGATGAGATTTTAGCAAAAACGCTCGCACGATCCTTATGGTTGCGACACATAGTTGCCTGATTGAGCAGATACCGACGTGTGCAGATTTTATTTCGCAGAACGAGGTTTCTCACCTTTTTGAGACACCACGAAGAAACAATCGCCGGCATAAAGCGGCTGCAACTTACGGTAAGAAAGGCGGCAATAGGAAAGGCTTAGAAGCCAACCGAAGGGTGCTTTGGCACGCCATGCTGGGAAAGGAAGAGTGAGATCGAAAGGCAAAATGAAATATGAAGTAGTGATAAAGGACGTAAGGGACTGACGTGCGTGTGGCAAAATCGCAATAGTCCAAGCATGATGCTTTAGGCAATGCATATCTTCAACATGACGCGTTTTGTTTGAGATTACACTGACCCTATGTGCAATTAGACATATACATTCAAGTTAGAACGCCCCCCTAAGGAGATGGTGCAAAATTACGCGTCTTTTACTTTCGGGCATGTAGGTATGTATATATACATGCGCAGTAAGCGTCAAATAAAACACGAAGCAAATAGTTCACCACAATTAGGAAATGAATTGTTGCTTAGTGCAGTTTAAACAAGCGAAAGTTAAATAAAGAATGAACTCTAGAGGCAAATAAGGACAGAAGGCGCAGAGCGAAATGCTTGAATCACGATAAAGATGGTACAAAGAAACGCTTAAGCTCCACCTTAAGGGTATTGCGGGATAGCGTAGTGGGTTAATTGGCATATATGCAGGCTATCATTCTCTACTTTGCATTCGCAGATCCCTGGTAGTCCTCATACCACTCGTGGTGCAGTGGTGCAATGGTTAAGCGATGCATTTTCTGGACAAGGATGCCTTTTATGCTATCGCGTTTCAAGAGAAGGCAAGCGTAGCAGGAGCGGCAGAAAATTTGGTGGTCGGATGAGATTAAGAAGTTTGCGGGGACACGGTGGGCGCAGGTGGCGGAAGGCAGGAGGAGGAGGAGGAGGAAGGGCAGGGAGGTTAACCGGAAGAATAATCGGTTTGCTACGCTACACGGTGGAAAAGGGGAGAGGGGATAAAAAATGAAAGAGAAAGGAGAGTCTCTATGAGAAGTCAGATTTCGTAAAACTCACAGCCTATCGTGCAGGCCAGAAGTTCGTAAGAAACGGAGCAGTGCCTTGGGGGCTTTGTCCTGCAGTGGGATTAGTCAGGCTGATGATGATGTTGATACAAGCTGTTCTAGAACGCAGGACCAGAAATTCTAATATGTGCACGTGTAAAGAAAATCAAACATGGCTGTGGCTGCGCAAACATAGGACCTTCAAGAGAACGCACAAAAAAAACCACAGACAATCAATGCGATCCGTGCAGCAGGGTATTCGTCAGCATTAGTGACCCCCTGCCCTGTGCGACTAGTTTTTGTGTACGGACTGAAATCATTCACACCAAGTCATTAAAGGTTTGGTTGTATGGCCTAAACTGGCGTCGATAAGTGCACACAAGTTCAACCGCTTCGAAAACAGCAGGAGAACGCTCAGTCCATGTAGTACACTTCCGACCGCTCCAAAGACCGCAAGAGAACTGAAAGTCGCCGTGCTTTGGGTGCGCTTTCCGCATTTCTTCCATCCCTCTTCCTCTACACTTACGCCCTCTTCAATTCTTTGATTGGTGAATGCCTATCCCGTCAACCACCCTCTCGTATGCTCAGATTCCACGTTAAACTCTCAGCAGCCTATACAGGCTAGGGTGTTGTGCTGACCCGAATCTTGAAACAACGGTCAAATTTTGCGGAAACAGGATGACACATTAAAAGGAATGCTGAATCCGGGTTGAAGCTGGGCGCAGGGACCCTTGCAAGACTATACTTCCGGCCAGAAAGAGAAGGGGTGGCAAAGGAACCCTTAGCGAAAATTAATACGTTCGGAATATACTTCGGTATATTTATAATGTATTTTAAACATATTTTGTATTCACGAATGCCCTAAAAATATGCCGGAAATAGGTTCCTGAAATTTTATGCTTGGTATTCGATATATATTCTTAATATCTGCCAAAAATACGTCACTTAAAACATGCTTCCAGCAGGTTTCAAATACGTGAAAACATATGAATGCGGTTTTAGCATCTTGCCAATATATTGCCGCACTTAGTTTAGCCATCACGCTACCGGCTCCTCCGTGCGGTCTGCCTTCGACCTTTGACGCGCGTCGGACTTCGTCTTCTTCTGCTCGGTGCTAGGCCCTGCCGGCTACGCTCTGCGCAGTGTGCTCGCCAGGTACTGTTCTGCTAGGAATTGAACGTCCTACCGGCGTCCGTGACAATATTAAAAGCGTACTTCCGTAAATATTAAATAAATCGTATGAACTATACGCTACTTAAAGCATGTTTCGAGCCCGTTTCAAAGACGTGAAAAATAATGTATACGGTTTTAGCATCTTGTCAGTGTAATAAATGTCTACTTTTGTAAATATGAAATTAATTATTCAGAAGTACACGTCACTTAAACCATGTTTCGAGCGCCTTTCAAACACGTAAAAAAATATGCATGTCGTATTAGCACTATGTCAATATATTAAAAGGATACTTTCGTAAATATGAAATTAATTCGTCCGTAGTATACATCACTTAAAGCATGTTTCGAGCACGTTTAAAACACGTGAAATCTATGTATGTGGTTTTAGCATCTTGTCAATGTATTAAAAGTGCAGTTTCGTAAATATGAAAGTAATTCGTCTGAAGTACACTTCAACTTTAACGAACGGGCAGTCCTTTTAAACATATTTGAAGCACACTTTTAGCTGCCGTAGAACAATCTACTGCTCGAAATCGCGTTTAGGGAAATGGCCTTTGCATTTTGGAAATGTACTGAAAGTGCACTTTTGCAAATACGACATTAATTCGTCCAAAGTATCCTTCAATTCTAACGAATGAGCTGTCCACGTAAACATATTTGCAGGACACTTCAAGATGCCGTTGAACAGTTAGTGCTAGACATCGCGTTTCGGGAAATGACATGTTGACAATGCATTTAAAGCGTACTTTCATAAATACGAAATTAATTCGTGCGTAGTATACTTCAACTCTAACAAATGTGTAGTCCGCGTCAGCGTATTTGCAGCACACTTAAAGCTGCCGTGGAACAACCTAGTGCTCGAAGTCATGCTTTCGGGAACAGTGAAAACTTTCCCTTTTCTGTCGTCCATTCGGTAATGTTAACTTCTAACGGAAAGGCAGCCACCACTTACTTAAGTTACGTGTGGACAGCCTGATA